>NC_091821.1:411952897-412132897 GCF_038994185.2 Dermacentor albipictus
ATCAGCGTCCGTATCTCTGCCAAAAAAGTCACCAACCGCACGCCTCGGGGGTCTCCGCGAACAACGTGCACGCATTTCCATTCTGGGATGCTTCGCCAGATCACCGCGTCATTCGGCAAATAGCTTTAACACTATGACGATTGCCACGTCGTAGGACAGCGCGGGCATCACCTGCGCACGACGGCTGTCAGTGCCGCGTCGTAAAGGGCAGTGCGATCCGCATAGGTGCCGGCGTTCGGCCTTCCGGTCTGATATACCGTGCCAGGACTTTTGATAAGGAAGAAGTACGTCGGTGTTGTTTTTTCTCTTTGCCTCTATATGCGTCACTATGCAGATTGCATACGATGGAGCAACCTCTCATTCGAGCACACGAGGACAGCAAAAAATGCGCTCATTAAATAGCTGCTCAATTGATTTAGATTACATGTGCATCATTTGGAAACAGATATATTCGCAAATAACTTGGGGGGGGGGGTTGAGGGGGGGGGGGGGGGTTTGTCCATTTTTTATGAATATAGACAATACTCGAACAAGTTTAGAGAAATTAGATTAAGTTTTAGGACTGATGGTAGCTCCCCAACAAAAGCAGGTAGCAAAATTGTGTAAACTCCGCGCTATGCAAACGTGCTACCCCGACAGAAAAGAAAACGTTGTAATTTTCATGTATGTAAAACTGCTTCGCCTACATACATGCACTTTGCAAGCGTAATATTTACAAAGTAGGACTACAAAGCGGACACAATTTAATCAATGTATACATGTATCTATTGATTAAATTGTATACGCTTCAGGCGCTGTTACAGATGCGCTTCACTGCGATGTCTAATTCTGAATTCATATAATTGAATATATGAAACGTTTGTTCCTCACGATTGCGTGAAATGTGCTGTTGCTTTATTCAGCAAAACCCAAGAAATCTTGCACACTTAAGTTGTGCCGTTCGGTAATCAGAACCTTCAGTGTTTGAAGTGTACTCGTACAGAGGTAAGGAGGAGGAGTAGATGGGTCTTGAGGTTGGTGCCAACGTAACTAAACACCGAGCTTGAATTCTTATACACAAAAGCGGAACATACACAATAGCGGAAGGAAGCAGACTTGTCTCGAAAGGCTCTAATATGTTCTTATGAGCCTCCCTAGCGGAATGTGTGCAGAGACTGGCATCGGAAACAGGCCATATATATATATATATATATATATATTCGGGTCCGGCATAGGTGTCTCCGTTTGTTACTTCATCAATGAATACGAAAGGTGCGTCTGTTTGCAATCACAGCTACACACTCACAGAATTACACGAATAATGAATATGAGAAAATGAAGGCGCTGTTCCGTAATATCGGCCGTCAGGGGAGCTTCACAGGCACTGGTTTGCTGGACTTGTGAGGGTCATACTCCAGTGACACTGCACACGATAATAAGAGGAAGCAGTTGCTGGCCTCGATGGCCACGTGAAACTCACTGCAGCTTCAAACTATACCGCCTCCACAAGCTAAGTTATATATATAAAGAGAGAGAGAAAACAAGGATAGGAAAGGCAAGGAGGTCAACCAGAACAGCATCCGGTTTGTTACCCTACACTGGGGGTGGGGGAAAGGGGAATAGAAAGAGGAAGAAAGGAAGAGAGTAAGCACTGAGCACGTGTGGGAGGGACACCATACAGACGGACGCTATAAACGGTCTCTTAAGCCGGTGCACTTCAAGTACTGCACTAGTGCACGAATCGCTTTTCGAGCCAGTGACGAGTGTGGCCACGGTCCGAGTATTTTTGACTCGGTGAACGGTCTCGAGTCCAGTCGGCGTAAAGTTGCCCGCAGAGAGAGGCGTTGGACATCGTAGCGAGGGCAGGTACACAATAGGTGCTCGATGGTCTCCTCGCACCCACAGGAATCGCACATCGGGCTCTCGGCCATTCCCATACGGTAGGAGTATGCGTTCGTGAACGCCACTCCCAGCCACAAGCGACACAACAAGGCTAGATGGCTGTTGTAGGCGTAGCGTGGGGTCCAGTTTACGTAATCTGCAATTGAAGGCAGTTGAAATCCAGAGATCTTGTCACTTCTTGCGTGCGAGTAGGCGAAGTTCTCTGGCAACGTCCGGCCTCGCCAAAGGTGTTGGACGCGTCTTGGTATCTTCGTGGGCACACCGGGCAGCCTTGTCAGCTAGGTTGTTGCCGACGGTACCACAATGAGCAGGGATCCATTGAAATATAATGTGGTGTCCTCTTTCCAGAGCATGTTGGTGCACTTCTCTGATGTCAGATATCATCTGCTCGTAAGTTCTGTGACGTAATGCAGACTTGATGCTGTGAAGGGCAGCCTTACAGTCACAAAATACGACTCATTTCTCTATTTGCTCTTCGGTGATGTACATCATAGCGGCATGGAAAGCTGCAAGTTCTGCCGATGTAGATGTAGTCGTGTGCGACAATTTGAATTTAACTGTAACGTTCTTGGCTGGAACGACGAATGCGGCAGTTGAGCTGGTAGGTGAGGTCGAACCATCGGTATATATATGAATGAGGTCATGATACGTCTGGTGCAGTAATAGGAGCGTAAGTTGCTTCAGGGCCGGCGCTGGATGATTGGACTTTTTTGTAATTCCAGGAATAGCAAAATTCACTTGAGGCTGTCGTAGGCACCACAGGGGAGAGGAAGGCTTCGCCGCCGGCGTGAAAGATGCCGGTATGCACTCTTGATGAGCGCTAATCACTTGTGAAAAGGTCGCTTGAGGTCTCTCGGCTGGTAGGGAGGCCAAATGATGGTCGGGGATCCTTTACAGATGGCGGATGTGCGCTCTGAGCGAGTCGACAGCTACATGTGACTGGATTATATGATCTCCCGCGATGACGATTGTTCCTGCTGTTGAGGTGCACCGAGGCAGCCCTAAACACTTGCGTAGGGCTTGACCTTGTATGCTCTCCAAGGCGCGAAAGTTCGTCTTGCATGCATTTGACAACACTGGTGGGCTGTAACGTAGGAGTCCGAGAAACAAAACCCTCTACAGCTGCAACATAGAATGGACTGGTGTACCCCAGTTTTTCCCGCAGAGAAATTTGAAGACCCGAGCAATGGCGACTAACTTCTTCTTCAGATAGACGCAGTGAGGGCTTCACGAGAGGTTGCGGTCAATGATGACGGCCAGAAAGCGATGCGTCTTAACATAGGATACAACTTGACCATTGATGGAAACAGGATACAATGACATTTGTTTGTGCGTAAAACCAAGTAATGCGCACTTTTCAGTAGACACACTGAGGCCTTGTTCTCGGAGATAAGACGCCGTCATGGTTGCCGCCCGCTGCAGCCTGGCTCCTAGCTGAGGGCGAGTCACCGCAGAGGCCCAGATGCAAATGTCGTCGGTGTGTATTGAGACATGTATACTGCCTGCGGTAGGTAATCTGTTAGTCCTACCAGGACGAGGTTGAACGAAATAGGGCTCAGCACTCCACCCTGCGGCACACCACGGCAGATGTAATGGTCTGAATGTGGGCCGTCTTCGGTCTGTAAGAAAAAACGCTTCTCAGTCAAATAGTCCCGAATCCATTTATATATCCGCCCACCAACTCCAACGGCCTCAAGTGAGTTCAGTATGGCCTCATGGGTGACGTTGTCGTATGCTCATTTTATATATAGAAAAAGTGCCGCAGATGGGCGCTTGAGGCTTTTTTTTTATTTTGGACCCATGTTGTCAATGACGTTGTCGATGGATAAGCGACCTCGACGAAAGCCTGTCATGGCGTCCGGATAGATGTTGAATCGTTCTAGGTACCATTCCAAGCGAGCAAGAATCATTCTTTCCATCACTTTGCCGACGCAGCTCTAAAGTGCAATCGGACGATATGATGAGAGCTCAAGCGGAGACATTCCAGGTTTCAGAATGGGGATCAAGCGGCTTGATTTAAATGTTTAGAAACGACGCCGTCCTGCCAAGACTCATTGTAGTAGTTGAGCAGCTCATCACGTGCGTCATGTCCGAGGTGGCATAGGGCAGCATACGTGATGCCATTAGGTCCTGGTGACGAAGAACGCTTGCAGGTCGCCAAAGTAGCATCGAGCTCTTCGAGTGAAAATAGCACGTTCATTTCTGGTACACGTGCCTCACGGATGTCATTCAATGCTGCGTCAGTAATGATGGCCACGGACCCAGCAACCCGTGCACAGAACTGTTCAACCAGTTGAAGTTCTGAGCGGAGTTGGTAGAGGGCCAGAGCAGCGAAGGGCTTCCTTTGATGCGGAGATCAGCGAGGACCCCTAACCGTTCTCCATATTTGCGAGAGCGATTTTCGGGGATCAAGCGACTGACAGTAACTTTTCCATCGCTTATCTTCCAATTTATCCATGCGACGCTGGACTTTCTTTTGTATGCGTCGTGAAGCCCTCAGATCCAAGACGGACTTCGCGCGCCGATACCTCCTCTCCGCCTGTCGGCGTGCCGCACGCAGCCTCTCCAGTTCCATGTCCAAGTCTGTTCGCCTTGCTGACTTCGTGAGCGAGCAGATGGATGTTTTCAATGCCTCTGCGATTGCTTCTTCGATAGTGTGTGAAAGGCCTTCCCGACATGTGTCATCCATATCCTTCTTAAACTTTGACGAATCAACTGTACGCAAGACAGTAGAGGAGCGTTGCTCAACTCCTCTAATCTTTATGTATGTTGGAATATTGTCGCTTCCATGTGTTTCTATGTCCGTAAAACATTGGACGCTCGAGGCAAAGCACCGTGACATCAAAGTTAAGTCCAAGCAGCTACTATAGGTCATGCCTCGCAGACAATTAGGGCTGCCGTCATTCACACAGCACAAATCATGGTCAGCCGCAAAGCAGGCAAGATTCCTGCCTTTGGAGTCAATTTTAGTGCTTACCCATAGCTGGTGATGCGCGTTGAAGTCACCTGTGATAACCCAGGGGTCATTGTTCATTAGTAATATTTTCTTAAGTTGTTCGCCGTCAAAGTGACCCGCTGGGGATATGTGGGCTCCAATTAGTGTAAATGACACATCGTTGTTTTGGACATTTAGGCAGACATATTGGTTGTCATCATGAGGCTTTACCGCGTTAGCGACATATGTTAAGTCCGTGCGGATGTAGATGATCCCTTTTGTGCTCGCACCGCATGTGGACGAGGCGAAATATTCATAACTGGGCCAGTCTGAATGGAGTTGATGTATTTGGTTCGCAAATGACCAGTATGCGGAAGCGATTTGTAAAAATGAATTGGCGAAAGTCTGATATACGGGTCCTTAGACCCCTGGCATTCCACTGAATGATCGACGCACTTTTAAGTTCAGTGCTGAAGGGGGCTATTGGTCGAGTCATGATACTTAAACGATGCTAGCAAGCACTGCATTTAGTGCATCCAGTATTTGCAGAGCGCTTCGAGCTGCTGGTGTTTGCAGCTTGTTCAGTATAATGCGCATTGTATTAATTAGCAATTGCAACATATCAGACACTTGCCTGTCTTGGTCGCACAAATCGTCGACTGTAGACGTCGGGGGTTGTCCAGCGAAAGCTTGCTGTGATTCTGTTGGTGAACGTTGTCATGTCGGTAGAGCCGGCCAAGATTCGGCAGATGTGATCTTCTCAGTGGACTTGCTCGTCGCGTTTCTTTCCACATTGTCTGGCCTGGGCGGTGGAGGAGGAGGTGGTGTTGTAGGAAGTGACATGCACCTTCCTTGAGGAGCCTTCCTTGAGGAGCGCCGGCGACGTGAACGTCGCTTCCTGATTTTATCGGCGGCTTCGCGATGAGATGAATGATATCTCGCCATCTCTTTCAAGATGGCCATTTCCTTCTTAATATGTGGGCATTTTTTCGATGAAGCTTCATGTGATCCTCCGCAGTTTGAACACTTCATTACAGTCACGCCACATTTATCTGCAGCGTACCCGCCGTGGTTGCTCAGTGGCTATGGTGTTAGGCTGCTGAGCACGAGGTCGCGGGATCGAATCCCGGCCACGGCGGCCGCATTTCGATGGGGGAGAAATGCGAAAACACCCGTGTACTTAGATTTAGGTGCACGTTAAAGAACCCCAGGTGGTCTAAATTTCTGGACTCCTCCACTACGGCGTGCCTCATAATTAGAAAGTGGTTTTGGCCCGTTAAACCCCATATATTATTATTATTTATCTGCAGCGTGAGGCTCTCCGCGGCAGGGGCATGCTGCCTGATTTTCGCAGACGCTGCTCACGTGTCCCAGTTTCATGCATTTGCGGCACTGAAGAGGTTTTGCAATGAAAGGCCGCACTGCATGTGTGAACTATCCCACCTTAACATGCGAGGTATATATTTACCCTTGAATGCTATTTTCACGCAGCGTGGACTGCCTAGCCGCTTAACATCAACGATGACGTCATCATTGGCTGGCTTGATAAGAATCGGCAAATCGTTATTAAGGATGGCGAGGTCTACGTCGTAGATAACGCCGGTGACTACGTCAGATCCCAGAGGGATGTAAGAGCGCACCTGAATGCCGTCGAGGTCCGTTACGCTGCGTAGAGTGGTCAAAGCAGCCGCATGCTGGACATCAACCGCCAGTAGATTTTTTCTGGTGTTCACTCGAATGTCCGATATTTCATTTGGCACCAGGACTTCCAGTGACATCGACACAGATTGCCTGTTAAGTAGCTTCATGTTGACGGTGGGAAGCAGGGGCACAAATATGATGGTATTGGCGTCCGGCCTCTACGTCTGTCTCACTGTTTGCGTGCTTGACGATGAGGACGTCCTCCTCTTCGCTCTGCGGCTCTGCACAAGCTGGAAGTCGTCATCGGAAGTGTCCTCACTGCTGAGAGAGTAGACATGGGTCTCCTCGGTGTCGGTGTCACTCTGCTGACCGATTCGTTTCCTGGAGGCAGCTGCCACTGGCGCCGCCGTCACCGGCACACGTGCAGGATCGTCCACTTCCATCACGACCGAGCAGGGAGCGAGGACCAGCGGATGAACTTAGGTTTTTACAGAAATAAGCCGGAGCTAGAAAGAACAGCGCTGTATCAAAAGACACTTCATCGTCGTCTATATATAAAAAAAAACGTGTTTCGGGAGGCGGCTCTGGGTTAGCGTCGGACCAGCCAAGCTCTTAAAACCGCACCTACTACACAGCTTGAAAGGCAGTGGTGCCTTCGCGCCTGCCTGCCAGCCACCGTTATTGTACTCGCCGACTTTTTTAAGTCAGGCGCTCTGGCAACTCGCAGGCGGGTGTACTTCGCAGAACACTCAGAAGAGCACGTAATCGACACAGCGGACGACACAGCAAGCGGCAACACCTATTTCTTCATTGGTTCCTTCCCGGGATACTCATACCAAAGCCCATGAAAGTGGAGCTGGTTCAGGATCACGTGATGTGCGTGGTCCTCTACCTGACTAGACTCTTCCTCGAGTGCTAGCCGTGCACCACTTTCAGTCGGCTGTTCATCGCGACCGGGTTCCTCATCGTACTGCAGCCGGCATGAGGAACAGTTCATATTCTCGCTCTTCGTCAACTGCAGCACGGTGATGTGCGTTCCGGGAACGCAGCATTCGCTGCGTCGTGCCTCTTTTTTTCCTTCTTATTTTCGTCCGGGTAATCTACCTGCCACCTATACCTTGTACACCACTGTCTGAACATTTCTCCTGTGTGTGTGTCCCTGCTCTGCAGAGGCGTCTGCTAAGTTGTGCACACGAAATATTCTCGCGATGGGTTCTCGCGTGCATCCGCTTAAATGGCGATCGCGGAATCCTAAGAAGCGAGGTTCGCAAAGGTGCATCGAATTATACAAACGTCGCCGACCAATTCACAAGTTCATAAAGCGACTCTCTCTCTTTTTTTTCTTTTAGAAGTGCTGTCACAAATGAACGGGTTTTCCATTTACTGTGTACTGCTTTTTATCCTCGTCATTTTCAAGGTGGTCTTTCCCACGTACATTTCTGCTTCCTTGTCAGCTCTCTACGTTAACACGGCAGGTGTCTTCCTTTATGCCAGTCCTGTCTTGGGCACAAGGTCACTACGCTCTTTCTGTCATAGCTTCTTACAAAGCTGCTGGTGTCTGCAGAATGGAAAGGAGCCACATCTTCTTCAATCGGGGCAATCTTCCACAGCAGTCCCCCACAATATAAAGTAAGAAGCCGTTGTGCTTTACCTATGCTTTTTTTTTATCTTTGGTAAGCATATCGCAATATTTTCAATCAATGACGTGACTATTTCCAGAGAGTCATCTGTGACAGAAAAATAGGCTGCTGCATTCCTCCTTTCTCCTGGAATGGAATGGGCTGTTAGCGAGATTCACTCAAGTAATGAGTCAAATTGACATTTCAATGAATGTTGTCAATTTTATCCTGATTCAAGTTTTTTTCTCTTGCGATTTGCGAGTGCTTGTATGTCCTTTGCCACCCGAAAACTTTCCACAGATAAGTCATTCCTTGTTTGAAGCTCCCACTTGGGATCTATCCCATGCAAACAGCAAATGAGAAAATCCAGTTGCACATCCCATATCGCAGTACCCTTCCTCCCTAGCAAGTTATAGCGCCGTCTTGTCGAACAACTCTGAACGTTTCTTAATAGAATCGAAGTAATGAATGTAACCGGGACCACGCACTCACGAACTTTACTGACATTGCGAAGCTAGTTCACGTTTTTTTTTCTTCTGTAGTGCTATTGGATGCTATGATTTTAACCGATCGTTAACCCCTTGTTTACGTCTGCAAGAACGTAGGAACTTTACAGTCCTTTATCTAGCTTATTCTCAGTATTCGAATGCACTGTTCACTGCGATTTGGCATCTCCAGATCTTTCATAAGTCCTCTGCAGCGAGCATTATATTCTTCTTTTGTTCGGCTGACACACTTGTGCAGCCTGACATTTCTTCTCGTCGCCATCATGACCGAAGCAGCCTTCTTAGACGCGTGCGCAGTCAAACTGTCTGCCACAAGGATATACACGGAAGTTTGTTGAGTGAACCGAAGCTTCGCTTTGAGAAGTCCCAGACCCCAAGAAACCACTCACAAATTATTTCACACTCAGTCAATGACTTCTAACTTATGATCGTTGCACTCTCCGCTGAGTAGAGGTGTGATATGAAATCTGTCTAGTCTCTATACAGCTATATTTTATCGTACGAGACAGAGTTTCTCAATTAGATCTTGCACAGAGCGTTTAGAATTAAATTATATTTTAAAACTTTTCTTGGCAATTGTTTTCCAATAGAAGCTGCCCAATGGAGTGCCCAATAATATTCCCGCAGCCACCCCCACCGTGTCTGCCTTCTAACCCAGAAACTTTACATAAATACAAGTGGAAATACCGTCGTCTTCTGGTTACTCAGTCTGTACATTCGACAGCCACTTGTCGTAGAGTTATGTTTTTTTTTTAGTTAGAAAGGAATGAAAACTGATCGATATGGATATCTGTTGTTGTAATGATTGTGTCAAACTGTCGTCATAGTAATGTTGTCGTGAATATTTCGTTCGTTGTTGTAAAGGCAAGCTGTCAACACTATTCCCCAAATGTTATCAGAACTGCACGTAGTGTCTGCGTTATTACACAATTATCTTCAAGCGTATTTATCTTCTCATCATCATCATCATCATCATCATCAGCCTGGTTACGCCCACTGCAGGGCAAAGGCCTCTCCTATATTTCAACAACAACCCCGGTCATGTACTAATTGTGGCCATGCCGTCCCTGCAAACTTCTTAATCTCATCCGCCCACCTAACTTTCTGCCGCCCCCTGCTACGCTTCCCTTCCCTTGGAATCCAGTCCGTAACCCTTAATGACCATCGGTTATCTTCCCTCCTCATTACATGTCCTGCCCATGCCCATTTATTTTTCTTGATTTCAACTAAGATGTCATTAACTCGCGTTTGTTCCCTCACACAATATGCTCTTTTCTTATCCCTTAACGTTACACCTATCATTCTTCTTTCCATAGCTCGTTGCGTCGTCCTCAATTTGAGTAGAACCCTTTTCGTAAGCCTCCAGGTTTCTGCCCCATAGGTGACTACTGGTAATACACAGCTATTATACACTTTTCTCTTGAGGGATAATGGCAACCTGCTGTTCATGATCTGAGAATGCCTGCCAAACGCCCTCCAGCCCATTCTTATTCTTCTGATTATTTCCGTCTCATGATCCGGATCCGCGGTCACTACCTGCCCTAAGTAGATGTATTCCCTTACGACTTCCAGTGCCTCGCTGCCTATTGTAAATTGCTGTTCTCTTCCGAGACTGTTAAACATTACTTTAGTTTTCTGCAGATTAATTTTTAGACCCACTCTTCTGCTTTGCCTCTCGAGGTCAGTGAGCATGCATTTCAGTTGGTCCCCTGAGTTACTAAGCAAGGCAATATCATCAGCGAATCGCAAGTTACTAAGGTATTCTCCATTAACTTTTATCCCCATTTCTTCCCAATCCAGGTCTCTGAATACCTCCTGTAAACACGCTGTGAATAGCATTGGCGAGATCGTATCTCCCTGTCTGATGCCTTTCTTTATTGGGATTTTGTTGCTTTCTTTATGGAGGACTATGGTGGCTGTGGAGCCGCTATAGATATCTTTCAGTATTTTTACATATGGCTCGTCTACACCCTGATTCCGTAATGCCTCCATGACTGCTGAGGTTTCGACAGAATCAAATGCTTTCTCGTAATCAATGAAAGCTATATATAAGGGTTGGTTATATTCCGCACATTTCTCTGTAACCTGATTGATAGTGTGAATATGGTCTATTGTTGAGTAGCCTTTACGGAATCCTGCCTGGTCCTTTGGTTGACAGAATTCTAAGGTGTTCCTGATTCTATTTGCAATTACTTAGTAAATACTTTGTAGGCAACAGACAGCAAGCTGATCGGTCTATAATTTTTCAAGTCTTTGGCGTCCCCTTTCTTATGGATTAGGATTATGTTAGCGTTTTTCCAAGATTTCGGTACGCTCGACGTTATGAGGCATTGCGTATACAGGGTGGCCAGTTTCTCTAGAACAATCTGCCCACCATCCTACAACAAATCTGCTGTTACCTGATCCTCCCCAGCTGCCTTCCCCCTTTGCATATCTTCCAAGGCTTTCCTTACTTCTTCCGGCGTAACCTGTGGGATTTCGAATTCCTATAGACTATTTTCTCTTCCATTATCCATTATCCATTATCTTCTCAGCTTGTTTTTAAATATTGTTCCGTAGCGTCGGCTCGGCACGCATGAAAGTAATACGTGCGCAGAGTAATATAGTACTGATATTGTTTAACTTTTTTTATGTAACTCTCTCTGGCTATTTCGAAGATAACAAACATACAGCAAGAGCTAGAACATATAATGCGGCATTCCGCAAACATATCTGTAGACTAAAGGACTTCGTTTTCATTCTAGCCATGAAAAAGGAGTGCGACAATGCAGAGGTGAGATGCGATTCCAAACAAGAGAGGCCTTAACTCGGCTGGAGGACACCACAGGTCAGCGCAGTAATTGTAACTTGCCGCTACACCCTTCTCACGTTGTGCGATCAATGTGGAACTGTGCTTGGGCCCCTTCCCAAATCCACTTTGGAAAATGGCTATATTTTGTTACGCGAACGAAAAATACAGGAACCATATAAGGCCTCATTTTTTTTTAAGTTGATTTTCTTATTCGCTTGTCAATTTAATTCTCCTGGTGTTCAGGCTAAGTGCTGAATTTGATTAACTCCTGCCGTTCATATTACTTCCAAACAAACTTCAGGTAGTAGTACTGATCGTCACCAGGTTACAAAAAAAAAGAAAGTGTGTTGACGCAGCTTATCTACTTGAACAACTGTTGAAATGCAAGCTGTTTTGCACACGTCTATATTTCTAACATCGTTTAGTTCAGCGCACTTTCACACAGGTTCCTTATCTTTAATGCGGTTAACGTTATTTGGCAACTTCAGCCAATTTGCGCTATATATGCCTGTCTGTTTTTCTGGCGCTCTTACCAGTTCAGCTGCCGCGGTGCCGTTGTGCCACCCTCTTGGTTAGGTATCATATGCGTAACAGATCTATAGACTTGGGAGTGTTACTTAGTGCCGCAACTCACCACCATGACGGTGGATGTAAAACATTCTTTCCACCGCAGGCGTCAGGTAGTGCGTAAAATCGGGAGCAGGCAACTGGCCAATAAACCGTCGTGTTCTATTTGATGGCAACATAGCTGCCGGAGTCGAGACACTCACTGTGTGATGAACCAGAAGAAGGGAAACTGAGGAGCCCATTTTTTATAAGTCACGATCATGTAACTCCTACAGGCAATAAAATCAAGAAAGCAGAGGGCAAATTACTTTTTCTTAATCGAAATGTAAAAATGATGAAGCAAGGAAAGAATACGACAGTCTTATAAACGAAACCGGAAGGGAATGAGTTTATTTAAACTCAGTCATACGCACGCACGGTTTCCAGCATTTCCAGCATTCAGACAGCACTTTTCTGATCGCCGCGATACCCGTTACTGAACAAGCCTAAAAAAAGCACTCAAACAAATAGCGTCCAATTATACTTTATTACGAAACAACCATAGACATCACGAGAATGCGCAAACGTCCTCCGCGCAGCTAACTCGTTCTACGCGAAAACAACATGAAAATGGTGGAGGTTGGATTGTAGTTACTCAGCGAATCTGCCTTAGCACTCATGTCTTGCTTTTCTTTCACAACTTTCGTTGATTTAAGCAATCGCCAGCGTCATGACCGAAGCTTTAATTTTTGTTCACAAATAATACGCACACACAAGACGACTGTCGACAACTTACCTATAGAACGACGACAATTACAGACTATATGAGAAGAAACAGCAATTCATGAATCACTACTAACAAACTGGAGAAGTTTTCTTCGCTCACACATATACGCACAAGGTGTCATAAATGTATTGAAATGTGTCGAAGCGCAGAAACGGAGGTGGCAAGAAAGCTTTAAAACCATAAAGTGCCGCGCATGCTCTATTCACACGTATATATGAAGTTTTCGTTTTCATATTCACAATAAAGATCTTTGGCAAAGTACACGGGTGTGCTAAGTACAAATAGCTGTCTTTAAAAACGGAAGAGAAAGTTAGCAAGTTCCTATCTGACCTTACACTCGTTTAACGTTAACCACTTCTCAAAAAAAGGGACGGCGCCAGAGAGAAATAGCAACGATGCGAAACATGACAGTGCTGAATTTCGCTGTGAAATATGACATTGCATGCAAATACGCCACGTCTCCACACATTTCATCAGCGTTACATGACAAGCATATATACAGCAAATAGCGGCACAGCCGCTTTCTTGATCACACTATAAAACATAGAGATAAAAATAAATTTCTTGGCAGGCGTGTCCAGCACTGTCCCCACCTAAGAGATTGCAGGGAATGGAAATGCAGTCAAGGTCATGCGTCCTTACAGACCGCTTTCCTGTACCTCCAGCTTATCGTATTTGTTTCGTTTCAACACGCTACTGGGCGAGCAATATTAAACCTTGATCAGACGTACCACAACTCGAGCTTGCAGAACAGTTAGCTGCTCTAGCTGGCTAACTTATCGTTTTGGAATGAAGCAAGTGTTCCCAACGAAGGCTTCGAGTGGAGGTACAAGCATTAGAGTTGATCGGTCCGTGATGCCAAGTCACTGAATTTAAATTCAGAGCAGTACAGAGCAGCTGTACTTCAGTGCAGTTGCAGCAATTCAGTACAGAGCTACCGCGCAAATTCTCACCATTCTTTCGAATGGCCAAGAAAGACAATTCTGGGAATAACATGGTTCCCTGAATCCGTTATCGAAAATTTTTTTGAGGCATTGTCGGGCTCCACCGGGTTGGAGGTCTGAAAAGCATCCTCCTAACATCCCCGCAGCCTTGACCGGGCGGTCTTCTTTTTTTTTTTGTAGGCTTACGTTGGATATTAAAGCTTGAAGTTGCACTGGACTTAACTAGTAGCTAACGCTCAGTCCATTTTCTGGTGCCATAAAAGCCTGTATTGTTACGAGGAAAACACGCGGAAGCCGGGAGATGGAAATTCAAGACGATGAGCAAAACGAGAACAAGGTGAAAGCAGGAGCCAACGTTTCGATAAGTGCCTTGAAGAAGACAAGTCCACTTGTCGAAACGTTGGCTCCTGCTTTCACCTTGTTCTCGTTTTGCTCATTGTATTGTTACGAGACATTCAACCTGTTGAAGGAGCACTTGACAACTTTCAGCAGAATTCTTCCCGCCTTTTTTTCTGTTCAAAACGTCACACTATTTCCCCAACGAACACACTTTTCCGAATCGATATTGATCACAGCTATTTTAGAAGGGGCACTTTACTAAGTAACGCCCCGGCAACCTCGTGGTACACGTATAACACCAGTCCGCGACATTTTTCTCGCAGCACCGAGACGCTACCCGTCAGTGTGCCAGCACAAGGCACATTAACGTGCGCAGTTATTTTATCACCAGCGCACAACTTTCTACGTCCCTCAAACTTCGAAGCAGCCGCGGGGTAACCTTCTTTTTCTCACAGGTCGGTGACACGGCCGACGAACAGCAGCAGACCCGTCGGCCTGTGCTTGATGGCGAACACGAAGGGCCGGTCGGCCGCGAAGCGCGGCGTGCCGATGCGGCTCACGATGATGGCCACCGTCGAGGCGCTGGCCACCGTGCCCTTCTCGTCGATCTCGAGCGCCGCGCCGTGGTGCACGTCCTCGACGTACAGGCCTCCCTCCGCCTGCATGCCGCTCAGGTCGGCGTGGTGCTCCGAGAAGAGCGCCTTGACGCCCAGCTTCTTGAGCGGCTCCTTGAGGTCCAGGCTGCTGCGCACCGTCAGCTTGGGCAGCTCGACCTCGATGGAGCGTAGCTCGGGCTTGGCCAAAACGAGGATCTGCTCGAGCCGGGCCTCGATGTCTCTCAGGTCCTTCTGGTTGCGGCGCCTCGGCAGGGCGAGCACGAGGCTGCTCTCGCCCGTGTAGGGCAGCTCGAGAACGTACGCGTCGCCCTCGTACGCCAGCGGGAACTTGCCCTTGCCGCTCATCATGCGCACGGGAGAGTTGCGCGTGACGCCGCGGAAGATGCCGTCGTACGAGTCGTTCGGGTTGAACGCCTTCGCCCAGACGCCGCGAAAGTGGACGGCGTTCAGCAGAAGAAGCTTGCTGAGAGGGTCCGGGGACCTGCGCGTGAGGAGAAAGTCGGCTTAGCTCGTGCACGTTATGGGCGTGTTCTTATCGCGGCTGTGAAAGAGCATTGAGACGCTCTATACATTGCTGGTTTCATCGATTTTTACTTCGTGAATTTCTTGCATTAGTCACCGCAGTGCGAAGCGCACGATCACGTTCCGTCGTTAGGAGGGAGAGCGCGAGAATGATGGCGAATACGTTTATTTTGTTTGTTTGTTTGTTTGTTTTTTACTTTTCTTAGCGGTAAGTTATCCTTGAGGATAATGTATACGGAGTCTTGTGCCTAAGGTGAAAACATGTGGATGTAAAATACTGAAAGACGAAATTTTGGCATCTATTCTTGCAGCTATTGTGCATTAGTTCTAAGGCCGGTGGCTTATACTAACGAGCTTCCGTAGAATTTTTAGGGAGCGTAACATGTGTAGTGCAGGATTAACAAAAGTGCCTGTCATACGTTCTATGCGAAGAAAAGTGACACCGTCAATAAAACGAGAGTTGGGCCGAAATTTCTAGCTCTTAGCTCTCATGTGTTTTATGATTGCCCTTTATTATATAACTAACTGCGTTGTTGCCTATACAAGGAGAACAATAGTCATGAGAAGCATCATCAGATAACTAATTGAATTCCTAACAAAGTCCTTGTCATGCAGAAACGGGCACCGTATTTTTGATTATTTTCGCTTTTCAATAACACAGGTGACCCTGCTACATATGCCACAAAAGTATAGCAGGCTGTGAGAATGGGAACTGTCAGGTTGCCAATAAATTTATGTCGATAAAAAAATAAAATCACAAAAATTACGATATCTCAAGTTGGCGAAGAACTTGGTTTGCTTATAGTAAGCCAAGCTAAATTATGGGCCAATTGATCGCGTCCAGACAGGAAAAGGTATATTACCCCTACATTTACTTCAGAAATACGTTATTCTTGTCTTTTTACGCTGCTCCGACATTCGGATGATAGCGAGAATCATCTGCGGATAAGTTACAGATAACTGAGGGCAGAAGCTACAAAGATCGCTAGCACTAGCCTTTCGTTATGTAATACACAAGCTATCATATCTAATCGATGAAGCGGAAGTTGTGCGAATAATCTACATCAAACTGAAGAAGTTCCCAGAAGTGTTCTCATCTAACGTTTACCGCCACGCCCACGTGGAAACACCCTGGCAGTAACACCGTCAATAAAACAAGAGTTTGGCCGAAATTTCTAGCTCTTAGCTCTCATGTGTTTTATGATTGCCCTTTATTATATAACTAACTGCGTTGTTGCCTATACAAGGAGAACAATAGTCATGAGAAGCATCATCAGAGAACTAATTGAATTCCTAACAAAGTCCTTGTCATGCAGAAACGGGCACCGTATTTTTGACTATTTTCGCTTTTCAATAACACAGGTGACCCTGCTACATATGCCACAAAAGTATAGCAAGCTGTGAGAATGGGAACTGTCAGGTTGCCAATAAATTTATGTCGATAAAAAAATAAAATCACAAAAATTACGATATCTCAAGTTGGCGAAGAACTTGGTTTGCTTATAGTAAGCCAAGCTAAATTATGGGCCAATTGATCGCGTCCAGACAGGAAAAGGTATATTACCCCTACATTTACTTCAGAAATACGTTATTCTTGTCTTTTTACGCTGCTCCGACATTCGGATGATAGCGAGAATCATCTGCGGATAAGTTACAGATAACTGAGGGCAGAAGCTACAAAGATCGCTAGCACTAGCCTTTCGTTATGTAATACACAAGCTATCATATCTAATCGATGAAGCGGAAGTTGTGCGAATAATCTACATCAAACTGAAGAAGTTCCCAGAAGAGTTCTCCTCTAACGTTTACCGCCACGCCCAAGTGGAAACACCCTGGCATTAAACGCCCGCTACAACCTTAATGCGCGCCTGGTCGCTCGTAAGTAGGCCTGTTCGGTTTTCCCCTCAGCGGAGCCGGATCTCAGTCCGGTTACACAAGCGAAAAATGTTGCTTTCGCCTTAGAGTTAAACGCTCACGGAATCGTGTATACTCTCACCGACCGCCACACATCCAGACCGCACACGTAGATCAGTCGGAATTTCGTTGACCGATGAAAATTACGACTTTGTGCATGTGAACTAATGCGCAGAACCGTTCACTTGAGTATCTCCGCTAACGCCAACACCACCTTCTTGCCCGTCGACCTCTGCATCCCATCACATGTATTCCTCGCTTACGAAACTCAAATGTCGGTCCAATTTCTAGCGATGTGACAAACATAAGTTCTTTCTCCTTATCAACTTTACCTGAACGAGGGTAGATAAACGAAATTGAGTCTAATTAAGTCACCAGCCTTTTCTCAATCTGGTTTCTGATTTATCTCTTTAAGACGCATTACACAATATGGTGCATTGATGGCTTGTCGGTGCCAAACACATGTATGTGCGCACAAACATGGTTTTACTGATAGTTGTAAGGTCAGAACGAAAATGTTCAAAGTTCATCACAGGTCTTCCCTGTTGTAGACTGTGATAAACTGTACTTCTTTCACACCCTGCTTTTTCTAGGATCGACAAAGAGAACTTACCGAAGCAAATACTCCCTGCTTCCATGGTCCCTGTTTTAATATCATCTACATATCCGTGTCTAAATGTTCACATAGGCCGGATGTTCTCGCGCCTATCCAATGTTTCTACGGGGACCAAAAATATATTTGCGACTCAGTTACTTGATGCTACCCACATACCGGGCGCGTTGCCCTACATGTCGACGTCTGGCTGCTTACCTTCGCAGGGCGTCCTTAATGCGACCTCCCGTAAGCCGAGAGACTTCGCCGTTGACTCGGCTGAGCAGGTCCTCCGAGCGCGAGAAATCCACCTCCATGACGCCGCCATCATCCAGGTACTCGTCCAGGTTGGCCCGGTACTCCGGCGACACGGGGTCTCCCGCCCTCGTGAGCGCGATGCTGGTCGAGGCCAGCTCACTCGAACTGCTCAGCAGGTGCCTGGCGATCTCGCGCTGAGCGGCGAGCGCCGCCCCCGGGTCCTCGAAGCTATCCACGGCCAGTGCGCGAGACAGCTCGGCCGCCGTCTCGTTGCGGGCTCCCAGCAGGACCATGGCGAGCACGCGACTCAGACTCCACGGGGAGAAGAAGAGGTTCCCCGTCGCGCTGGCGTTCGCGTACGCCCGGTACAGGGCCAAGCCGAAGTCGTTGCTGGCCTTCGCCACGCCTTCGGGCACGACGTCGGCAGGGCCCGGAGCTCCGCCGTCGACGAGGTTGTTGGGCTGGCCATTGGCAGGAGCGGCGAGGCAACGGAAGACGATGCACGAGCCGAGGAGGGCGAAAATCGCTGCGTGGGGCAGCCTAGAAGACTGCATCTTGTGCTGAAGAAGGTGTCGACGTAGACTTGACGGGGCCACAGTTTCGTCGAGTATCGGCCGCACCAAAGTCGCTCGCGCCTCCGTGTACGTATGGAATGGCTCAGAATGAGACTGGCGCGAGTGCGGTATTCGGTGTCGACGCCTCCAGTGAACAGTCGGGAACGAAGGACGAAGACCTCCCTTGCGAGGAGAAAGAAGAACAAAAACGGTGTCAAGAAGAGCGCGCCACAGGCAGCGGAGGTATGACGGCTGCCGTAAGCCGGCCGGCCCGTTAATACCGGGGCCGGAGAGCACAAGGCGAGAAGGAAAGGCGAGGTGTGTGTGCCGCACGTGTGTGCGTGTGTGAGGTAGCGCCTAATCGAGAACCGGTCACGTGTGAGGGACCCAGCCCCCGACAGCAGCGCAAGCGTGCGTTACCCTTCGCACGTTACCCTTCGCGCGTTATCCTCGCTCGGCCGAAGGAAAACTAGAATTGACTATCGAAACGGTGGGAGAGACACGGGCGTCGCTTCAATCACGCGGCAACGAGGGCATGCCCACCGCGTCACAGGGGTGGGGGCACACGGTCTGGTGACGTCAGAGGCGTCTCTCTTCTTACCGCCTATGTTTTGTGAAGTTATTCTCGCCTGTCATATGGGCTGTCAGCGTGGCCCGCTGCTAAGGAACCACGAGTGCAACAAGTGCTGACCGTATATATGTAGGTAGGAAAAGGGGAAAGGGAAAGGGTGTCGAAATTGTATAACTGACAGCCCCAAGCGGCGTTCCCTTCTGTTGCGACTCTCAGCGGTAATGGCCATATCACACTGATGACGTTAGCCATAGGTGAGACAGCAGTCTTATCACGCGAGCTGACAGCGCCTGTCTCTCTCACTTGGCTTCTTATTTCGTCCCTTTAGCACTTCGGGCTGCAAGATCCGCGTCCTTCAGGGGGTCAGCAAAGTATCGCGTAGCCCTCATTGAGAATGTCGCCGCGATAAAAAACATGGTTAGCGCTGCATATGTATTGCTTTTCTTAAATATCTACAGTTATCTACGCTTTGCATTGAATAGCACATTATTTTTTTTTCTTTTTCCATTTAGGCTAATGAGGCCGTTGGATTACTCCAGGAAGCAAATAATCGCGAGTTTTCGCTATGCAACATTACGTTTCGCATTGAGTTTCGCGATCCTTATGTGGACAACGCACTATATGGCAATGTCATTTGAAGAAATGACGTGTGTTTGTTAAGGGACATTTGCATGCGTAGTTTGTTGTCGACGCAGCCACTGTGCGGCCAATTTTCAGACGCGGCCAAGCACCAAGGATGCGCGACAACACCTTATTCAAGCCAATATCCCAAACACATGAGCATGAAAACACCAAACACGCTTTCCGGTTTTTCCAATCACTTTTTAGTGGCACGCGTTTCATTTCCTGGCAACGCGAACTAGGCTACGCCCTATGTGATAACAGAATTTATGTTGCTTGTATTCTGAACACCCGCGCCCATACTGCTATGATAAACTACATGTTCAATGAATCTAATTTATTTATTTATTTATTTATTTATTTATTTATTTATTTATTTATTTATTATACCCTCAGGGCCACAGGCATTACAGAGGGGAGTGGGTAATATAGGTTATAAAGACAATAAATACAATACAGTGAATTTTGTTAGGACATAAATTCAACATTCTCCAAAACAAACAAAGGTTGTTAGTGCATCACGAAATCGTTGATTATCCTCAATGGCTGCAATATCGGGAGGATGGCGGTTCCATTCGACAGATGTCTGGGGAAGGTATCACTGAAAACAAGCTTTAGTTTTGCATTTTTGGATGCCAACCTTGTGCCGATGATCAGTGCGATGGGAGATGTATTCCGGTGGTGTAATAAGATCGTTATGTAGCGTCAATCGCCGAAGTTATACCGTTATCAAAATGGCGTCCGGTCTGATGCTCCCTGTGAGCCCGAAGGTGGATAGACGGTAAATGGCGCGTCTGCCCTTAAGCGTTTTATACCTTACTAGTTCCATAAGCTGGTGGTCACATTGTTGGTTACTAGCTGTGAATGGTAGCGACCGTCCTGGCGGAGGACAAGCCAGCGACTCTCTTATGTAAACAACGTCCCACCTGTATCCCTTTAACACCTAAACTACCATCTTATCATTGTAAATTAATTTACCTCAAATGTAAATAAGGGTATAAAACGGCACGTAGCTCACACTCTTACAACAGGGTGTAAGGGCGAGAGTTATAGGCCGATTTAAGTCATTATTTACTTTTAAAGGGGTAAATTCTTTTACAGTATAAATAGCATAGTAACAACGCCAGAGCACACGACTTACAACTTACTAGTTGTGACTACTGCGAGTCGGTCCTACAAATGTGAATGCAGGCTGGATGCTTATCCAGGCCTAGATCTTGCAGCATCGACATGTAGATCACTGATGATGGCAGCGCTAACCATAAAATGTTACTTCCAGCATCGAGTGCCCCGTGCCAGACTGCTGCACATGCCTGCTCGCACGGTGCAGACAACCTCTCGCCATTTCTTCCATTGTAAATCCAAGTGGCGCTTTTTCATGGCACCTCTTGAGCGACCATTCGATTCACGTGAGGGATTCGCACAACCCACTCACATGACGTACTTGAACCCTCCATTTAAAAAAAAAAGCTAACTTGTGGGGTTTTATGTGCCAAAACCACGAGCTGATTATGATTATGAGCTGATTATGATTATAAGCATTCGAGCGTTTTTTGCATTCCAACCCAATAGAAATGCGGCTGCCTCGGCCGGTATCGATACCTCGAACTCCAGCTCGGCAGTGCAACGCAATAGGCAGTGAGCTAATACGCGGCTAATCATTCATTCAGGGTCGGGCTAAGCATTGGGGAGGGCCGAGGCTGATGAGCGTTATGGTCTGTACCATTACGTTGTCACAGGTGAAAACAAAATGCAGTTTAAGAAGCTTTATGCGTAGTAACTACAAATATCTGTAGCGTCTTTTCATTTTCTTTCATTTGTTTTTCGTTTCTTGCTTTCACATTGCCAACACGCGCTTTCAGTTAAACGAATCCCCTTTGACAACTGGGGCCTGATCCTACTTAGCACCGATATTAGACCTTCGCTGAGCTCATTGTACCCTGAGGTTCCCAATCTATCATCTTTTGTTACGCTGAGTGTGGTAGCTCAAAATTCTGATTTAAGCACGAGGGTTGACGCACAGCCTATATAGCCACGTTTTCGATTCGCTGGAGCAAGTTTTCAGTTATAGAGAACTCAGCCAAGCGTATACTAATAAATAATTACTAAATATTTTTGACGCAATATTTCATTGTATTGGTGTTTTGTTTTTCACAAGTTTATTCTCTAAAGACCAAAATAAAGGTGAGCAAGATTAGTAGATTAGTTTTCGTGAGTTTCGTGTATTGAGCGCTGTGATTAGGCATTGCATAGGGAGCCTACATGAACAGAAAAAAAAAAAGCAGAGCTTACATGCAGGTTCCCTGGCATTGCAGAGTTAAAGCGGCTCTAAGGATAAGCAGTAAATTATTTAAAAATGACAAAGACTCTTTCAAAACCCCATTTTTTGTTAAATTCAAGCTAGGAAATTCAATACTTGAGAAAGAAAAAAACAAAGTTCAATAAGGTGAACACAAGCCAGACGTGTATTCTTGAATTTTCGCTCCTATACTATATAGCGCCGGTACGTCTTTGTGAAGTCAGCGACCACCACCTTTTGTTTTGCTTTTTTCTTTCTTTTTCTTTGCATTTGGGGTGCTGTGGCGCAAGTAATCGTTCTCGAAGCCAGCTAAGGTCAGCCTTTGGCTCATTCTGAATACAACGCACACCGCCGATAAAACGGTATTCGGGCCCAGGCAAACTTTGTCAAAATCCATGACGTCGCTGCTGACTGGTGGGGGAACTGCAAGGAAGCATCACCACCGACCATCAGTTTGGCTTATGCCCCCTCTCATGCTAAGAACGGCTCTTTAGGTATTCCAGAAAGGTTATTTACTAATACAGTTCGACTTGTTTTCTCTTAGTGTCCCCTTCAAAGGAGCCATGTCACGACATTTCTGACTAAACTTTTTCTTGTGCTTTATATCAAGGTCCTCGACCTTGAAACCATAAAAACAAAAAAAATATACTGAGTAGTCAGGCTTCCCAGTATTTAAGCTTGCCAGTATATGATCGCGTGGTAGCAGAACATCGTGACGTTTTGGCATTCGCTCTAGCTCGCTCGGAGATCTGTTTGGTGGACGACCGAGCGAGTCGGAGCCATTACCACAACGTCGCAACGTAGTGCTACCACATGACCACACTTAGTGTCATGATGTCACTTCTCCCCCAACCTCCCCTCCCCACCACCCACACATCTTCTGAGAAACCAAACCGAAGCTGGTCGTAAATAGCTGTTGCAGTAAACTGTGAAGTGTGCTCTGAGGCCAGGCAACATATTTCCTTTAGAATTTCGAGGTTCGGAGGAACATTGACCGCTTATTGTGCCACTGTCCTCAATTTCCAGCACAAAGACAATCTTTGTCCAACACATTCAGGAAATTAGATGATCGTCCTCTGAGTGAACAGACAGTACTAGAGCACCGTCCCCACCGATCATCGGCTCAGAAGGCAAATAAGGCACTTTTGTGCTTTCTCAGAAGGTCTGATTTGCACGAGCGGCTTTAACTCGAGTACTGCCCGTGTACATCTCTACACCATCTCTCTCTCTCTTCTCTCCCTTCCCTCTCTTCCCCGTCTCCCTTCGCCGAACGTAGGGTAGCTAACCGGACCCTTGACATGCTAACATCCCTGCCTCCCTTATGTCCCTCTCTCTCTCGAGGTTGAGGACCTTCGTTTTAATGCACAAAAACGAAAAGTCAAAAACTTAATCTCAGTTATATCCATCTCAGCTTCCGCTGAACATCGTCCCCGCCGTGCCTACCCACCATCGCTCTACTAACAAAAACGACGTGCAACTGGTGGAGCTCCGTGAACCACCGCGAGGCGACGAGAATAGCGCTCGCCTGGAGCTACGACGCGCCGCCGTCATCCGACGCCAGGCGGACGAGGAACGAGTCCTCCACAAAGACGCGGAAATGAAAAACCTCCAGCGGGAAGTTCGGACACCTGCTGCTCCGCAAGACTCGCCCGGACTGCTTCCGTCGGGTGTAGGTTTACGCGGCGCCTCTTGCGCATAAACACAATCCGGCTCGCCACATTCGTTCGTGTGCGACGCGCTACAATGTCACGAAGAATTGATCCCCAGAAATGGAGGCAGATTGTGCTCTGCTATTCTGGAAAGCTTGTAGCATAGTTTCCCGCAAAAAAAAAATTACTAGGGGGAACTCTGCCGCTAGTGTCGACGGAAACTTCCAAGTGTAGCGGTTCAGCTGCAGCATATAGGAATGACAGGCAGTGCGTATGTTTGCCTATACTTCGTCCTTCTGGTTTCAGAAGGATTTATGACCTCGAAATGCGGTCATTTTCGCCAAAATATTGCGTTATCAATTCAATAATCCGCAGTAACAACGCATGCGAGCAGAAAACATTGATTGCTTAGAAACATAGAAAAATTAGACGCGATAATTACATTACACCTGAAGAACGTCTGAAGCCGCAAGCGCGAAGATTAGACAAATCCCTGCACTGTCTTATCATTCCAATTATAGCTGAACTAATTCGGTAATGCACTGTCAGATGCTTCGCCTGTGGGAATGACGCCTAGAGACCGCCGGCTTCGCTGGTGAATGGCATGCATCCATTTGGCATGTCTTCTCTATACTCGCAAGGCTGCATCTCAAATAAGCGATTGCTTGAGGGGAAGCGTTAACCGGGCAGAGAACGGAGTTCTTGTCTTTTAAATAAGTGTGCTCTTATCGCCTCGCACGAACTGAAGGCCGACTTAAGGGCAGCCTTTGACACTGACCGTCGTATCTATAGGCCTATCCAGTTTCCCTGTTCATGGTGTATCTAGTGCCAAGGTCTCGGTTGAGAAACAACTTTTCCAAATCTTTAAAAACAGGATGCACTCTGCACTTCGAAGGGCTACTATCTGAAGCTAGAGCCACTGCAAGGGCGTGACATCTTCAACGTACTAGTGGACAAGAATACACTTGACACTTGACAGAAATGCAAATTCGCCTTGAGTGGGCCTCCTCGACAAACTGCACTCTGCTGGACGACATTGAAGACCCACTGGTTTGTTAATTCATGCGATTATTTTTTTTGCATTGCACCTCTTTAGCTCCAAGAAGCGACCACAAATACTTGCGTTTTAATTTATCTGCGCAATGCGGAAATGTTCTGTGTCCTTGTAACAAAATAGCTGTAATATGCTGTAGGCTGAGATATTGCGGCTTTACATCTTAACAAGTCTGCGTTTGGAAGAACGTTTTAGAACACTTTCCTTTTTGCCTGAAGTAACGCTTAACGAATATTATTGGCTTCTATTAGGAAGAAGAGTGGCCTCACAAGTGCCGAAAACACAGACAAAAGAAAAGTGGCCTCCTCTGCATTGATACCCAATTTCAGCGTGACAAGAAGGCAACGCCCAGGCACAATCGGACAAAATGGCTTCGGACCCTTGAGTGTGCTAATAAATAAAACATTTTATTTCGCTGCGATAGACAGCTGCTCGCCAGGAAAGGAGGATGAAGTTGCGCGCTGATCATCGCGACACCGCGTTACGTTTGCCTCATACGCGACCTGGCTGATGACAAAATTTGCTTTGACATTTCAAAGGTCCGCTACCCGTCACCCCGTTGCGGTTGCCCGAGTAGTCTCCCCGTCGTTGCTAGCCCACAATCTCATCACAAACAGCCCTTGTTATCGCTATCGTACTATCGTTTCGACGACTCAGAAAACGACAATGAAACAAGACATCCCAGAAGCGTGACTCCCATGCAGCCCCAAATCATGACCGTCGCGCTAAGCTTACACGTTCCATGCAGGCATACCGCGCGTGTCGTACGCATAACGTGCGAACTAAATACCGGTAGGGCATACGCACTTACCTGGGAGACGTTCGCTCGCACTGTTCTGTAGGCGAAAGCCCAGTCCCGCAGCCGAGAAAACCGGCGAGTTTTCCTCTTGGGACCACACGCTACCTTCGTAGCAGAGCCGATGTCATCCGGGCCTTCGAGGGAGGACGGCCGCGTAAGAAGAAAACAAAAAGTTCCGCGTAGGGGAGCCGAGCAGGCCGAAGGAGTGGGGCAGGCGTCAGATGAGGAAAGAAGCAGGCGAAACGGAGAGACGAACCCGCTCGCGTGTAGTGGGCGAGCGAGGGAATCCTTCGCGCACGCAACGCGACGACGATGGCGACGGCTGTGCTACCACTACGGTGGCCGCGAGGCGGTGAACAGGGAGAGTGTGTTGCGACGGCGGCCGGCACCAGAGACGGGGCCCGATAGCGGGGCGACGACGGGAGTGCGCGTGCGTCTTGTGTGTACGCGCGCCCTGCGAGCGGCCGAGTGGTTTTTGTGGTAGTGGTTGGTGCGCGTGGCGGCGGGCGCCCCGTGTGGCCCCGTACGCACCTCGCGCCGGGCGACCTCGCGTTCCCGGGCGGCGGCTGTGGGGGGGTGTTTATTTTTCGTTTCGCCTTGGGGCACGGTTCTTGCAGAGTTTCGGAGGGAGGAGAAGGGAACGAGTTTCCGCCGTCGTCGCGGCCAGCGTGCGTGCGACCGCTGCTGGCATGGTCCCTCGCTCGCGCGTGGTGGTGGCCGCGGGGCATGGGTGCCCGAACGGGCGCCTGTTTACAACTCGCCGCGGGAGACGGGCCACGCAGACGCTTCTCTCTCTCTCTCTCTCTCTCCCTCTCTTTTCCACTTCCTTGGGCGCGGACAGACGCGTAAAAGATATTTGCACGCGTGTACTTAGCTCTCCCCTCGTGCGACAACGACGCCTTCTCATTGAAACGACCCCCGTTACAACAAAGCGCGCGATTTACGGGTGGAAGTACGACCCACCTGAATCGGCAAGGACCGACGACTCGAAGTGTCAGTCGCCGGTCCGTGGAATGAAAACACGTTTCCTGACCTTGCAGCA
Organism: Dermacentor albipictus; assembly: GCF_038994185.2. Taxonomy (NCBI): domain Eukaryota; kingdom Metazoa; phylum Arthropoda; class Arachnida; order Ixodida; family Ixodidae; genus Dermacentor; species Dermacentor albipictus. Next base: position 411,979,379 of record NC_091821.1, read on the forward strand.
ACCGGTAGTACCCACAGATGGGACCACCTCTTCGTTCGCTAGAAATCAAACTAAAATGTAACAATGTGATTAGAAGAGTGATAGCAATAATAACGATTCAAAAAATTAAGTAACGGATATTAACGTCCCGAAACTTCGCAGTGGGTGGGTCATGAGGGACGCCGTATTGAAGGACTAAGTACACGTAAGTACACAGACTAAGTAATCCAAGTACACAGGCGCTCTTGCATTTCGATCCCATGCGAAGTTTGGCGGCGAGAATCGTTCCTGAGACCTGCTGCTCAGCAGCAGAATGCCACAGCTAGTGAGCCAGCACGGCGAATAATAAAGTAATGCAGTATTCCTAAAATGTTGCAGCCACCAAGAAACGCTTCCATGGGGCTCTTGCATTGCCCAGGGGGCGCTGCGAAAAAGGTGCTAAAAAGCGCCCTCAGTCCTAAAATGGGTCGTACCAAGCTCGGTCGTCTGCTTCGGAAAGCACGTTTACAATATGGACCCGCCACTTTCGGTTGTGTTGTATCACGGCCTGCAGCGAATATCCGGTGCCGAAGATTTTTTTCAGGGGTGGCACGCTGCGTAAAGGCAAGAAATTATGCAGTGCCGAATACCTGTATGCCGTTCATGAATTAAGCGGCGAAGTTTTAGCGCGGTGTCAATCGCAAGTGAAGCGAGTCGCGTACGAAGTGGAACTTCAGGTTAGGTTTGCACGCTGCTAGATTCAGGCACACAAACGCGAGGAAATGCTTGATATAAATGAATCCACAGCAGCGATAAGCAGACATCATGTGTACGGAACTGCTCGAGCACACGATCGTACGCGCCGCGAAGGCAGCGGTCTTTCGACATGCCACGAAACGGCGGGCCTCCTGCAATCTTTGTTGACTGCATGCCGCTAAACAAGTAGTTATGCCTGCGTTGCCGTAGCGGCCATGTGTCCCTTTTAGTAACTGGTTATAACTGATGCAATGCATATGAGCTCGCACGTACGTGCGAATCGCGCTGCAGCGCGAGCTCGTGCGCTGCTCGCTTGACGTAGCTTTTAATGACAGCGCTCGAACATCGATCTGCTGTAATCAATACTACTTTGCTGCGCTGCCTCAACATGCTGACTTGATGTCAAGTATGAGCACATTTATAACTCTCTAACCTGTGCTGCTCGTAGTGGGGTAGTGAATTGTCACTGAATCAGCCCGGCCATTTGTGGTCATTTGCACACACCTGGTCACTTAACCACTTCGCATCGGTCGAATTGTTAATTGTCGCTCTGGCCGGGTCTCGAATCATGAATTACCAGCCATGTCTGCTGCTATGTCGGTGTGCTGTTGGGTCTGTAGGTGCAAAAGACCGAAATTTATAACGCAGATAATCAAGCAAGCTACAAGACAGGCGATGCAGTCAGCATATGGCGCGAAGTTTCGCTTACTCAGTGCGACGAACTGCAGCTATGCAGCGCGCCCGACGCTCTACTTCATGAGGCCTTGAAGGAAAACGGTAGAATCTGATGTTGGGATTCAGGCCTTCTTGTTCATGGCAGCCCACGACGCAGAAGTAATGACGGTGACGCCTTCTCGAGGCTGGGCTAGGTCTCTCCGGATCGGCGTCACCGATTCGGTCTGCTCCCAGCATTACGTCCCACGGCACACGGAGAGCCCGTTTTCGTTAAACTATAGGCTGCGGCGAGCTCGCAGCGTGGTCGGCATGGTCTGTGAAAAGTGACGAGCCTTTTCGCACTCGCAACAGGGCAGAAAAAAGTGCGAATCGACGCAAAACTCGGCCTAGAAACGTGCTTCGCCACAGCCAGGGCTCAATACGACCCAAGCTGGTACGACCCAGATGTCGTTTCCCGCGCCGCCACCAGGCGCCACTACTATACCTCAAACTCCAGCGCAAGACGCCCATAAGGACAGGCAAAAAACGTAGTTTATCGGTCGTACAAAAGCTCCTTGGTGCACAGTAAGCGTGAATACAAAATGAATCGTTCTTGGAGACGTTGGCCTAAACACGAAGAAGCAAAGTGCAACGCGAATAAAACAAACACGCAAAGAACCACAGAGAGGAAACCCTTAATGTCCCGTCTTCATTTGCGCTATAAAGTGGCTCCCTCTTCGCGAGAGAATTTAGAGTGTGTTAAGGAAGGATCAAGTTGTAAACGCAAGCAGCACGAACAGCTCGAAATATTTAGGCTCTAAGATACAAGAATACAAGGTGTGAGACCGGGCTAGTTGGTAGTCCATGAGGAGGTGCACAGCACGACAGCGGACTGTCCAATTCCAACAGAATAAGGGCAGCACTGGACTTCACTCAACCAAGAGAACTGGCTGGCTCCAGGAAGGGATACTCTACAATGGATCACATCCATGTCATCAGTCAGGTAGCCGAGAAATCCACACAGAGTGCAATCAGCCTCTCTATAAGGCTTTCATAGATTACGAAATAGCATTTGATTCAGCAGAGATGCCAGCAGTCATAGATGCATTACGTAATCAAGGAGTACAGACCGCTTACTTAAATATCCTGGAAAATATCTGCAGAGATTCCACAGCTACCTTACTTCTCCACAAGAAAAGTAGGAAGATACCTATAAACAAAGGGGTCAGACAAGGAGACACAATCTATCCAATGCTATTCACTGCATCCTTGGAACAAGTATTCAAGCTATTAAACTGGGAAGGCTTAAGAGTAAGGATCGACGGCGAATATCTCAGCAACCTTCGGTTTGCAGATGACTTTGTTCTGTTCAGCAACACTAGGGACGTGTTGCAGCAAATGATTTAGGACCTTAACAGAGAGAGTATAAGAGTGGGGTAGAAGATTAATATGCAGAAGACAAAGATAATGATCAAGAGCCTAGAAAAGGAACAAGAGTTCAGTATCACCAGTCAGCCTCTAGAGTCTGTGAAGGAGTGCGTTTACCTAGGTCAATTACTCACAGGGTACCCTGATCATGAGAATGAAATTTACAGAACAATAAACATGCGTTGGAGCGAATACGGCAGACATTGTCAGATCCTCACTGGAAGCTTACAGTTATCATTGAAAAGAAAGGTGTACAAACAGTGCATTCTACCGGTGCTCACATACAGGGTAGAAACATGGAGGCTGACACAGAAGCTCGAGAACAAGTTAAGGACAGCGCAGAGAGCGATGGAATGAAGAATATTAGCCGTAACGTTAAGAAACAGGATGAGAACGGTGTGGTTCAGAGAACAAGCGGGGATAGCTGTCATTCTAATTGACATTAACAGGTCATGTAGCGCGTAGGTTAGATAACCGGATGACTATTAGGGTTACAGAATCGGTGACAAGAGAAGGTAAGTGCAGTCGAGGACGGCAGAAGTCTAGGTGGGACGACGAAATTAAGAAATTCGCAGGCGCTAGTCTAGTTGGAAGCGGTTGGCGCAGGACATAGGTAATCGGAGATCGCAGAAAGAGGCCTTCATCCTGCAGTGGCCATAGAATAGGCTGATGATGATGATAGCATCGAACGCATTTTAAGCTTCACGTTATCACGCCTTAGCGTCTATATATATACATGGACATCCAGTCACGCGGAGCTATCATTGCCTTCGCAGGAGAAAACGGTTGCATAGGAATACGAAGAAGTTATCTAGAGGTAGCTGAGGTTGGCTACCCTGCACCCTGTTAAACGGTATGATAAAAAAGTGAGAGCAAAGGTACAGAAAGGGAAAGAGAGGAGCACGAACTAAGTGAATCGCGTACACAATTAAGTTAATATAGCAACGGTAGCAGGCAGAACACTCAGTCTATATTAAAGGTCTATGGGCCTCCTTGACTTCCGCAACGCAGATACAGCCTTTCGCGCGGAGTATGTATGTATGTATGTATGTATGTATGTATGTATGTATGTATGTATGTATGTATGTATGTATGTATGTATGTATGTACGTACGTACGTACGTACGTATGCATGTATGTATGTATGTATGTATGTATGTATGTATGTATGTATGTATGTATGTATGTATGTATGTATGTATGTATGTATGTATGTATGTATGTGGGATATGCATGGTGATAATTATCACTTGAACCTCATTTTCAAACGGCTCAGTTGATCAAAATATCATTTGTGAAATGCATTACGTGTCCGCAATCAAATAGGATATATTCAATATTTGATTCGATATTCGAGGCTACTCTTTTAATATTTGGGCTCGATTACATTCACAAATATTGCTATTCGAACACTACTTCAGGAAATTGGTGTACTACCAACGACAATGTGCATCCCAACATACATGCATACACTTTTTCGCGCATTTAAGCGTGACACCTACCCCAAGCCCGCCTTTCTCTAATTTCTGCCAACAACCACACACACACGAATTTCTGGCCATATTGCCAACCCAGCGTTGCTGGGCCGATAGCGTTATCTTTAATAAGCGTCGTCAATATGCAAGGAGGAGCTGTGACCAAGATACACAACTCAAGGCCGTCCAGCTGGTCTCAGCAGCTCTAGAGAGGCAGCGACCTCGCGAAACCGAGGAGAAGGGGTGGCAGCACCCCCAGGAAGGGGGTGGCGGCCCTCTCGAACACGTGGAAGTAGCGAGGAACCAAGACCTCGAGGAGCACGATGCACGAGACTGACGTAGTGGCCGCGTCGCGGTAAAAGCTTGTCCTCCCTGCGTGGAGGGAGCCTAACCGACTCTGCAGGCATTTTCACTAAAGTTGTTCTCTCTCTCTCTCTCGTCAATATCACAGAGTTCCTTTCTGAAATGAATAGATGGAAGTCTAACCTACATCTCAGCGTTCAACTATCCTAAGATTGAGTGGCAGAAGATCTGGAAGGACAAGAACAGACGTAACAAAGACAACACACTGCACCTATGTCCATCCTTGTACCTTTAGTGCTATTCTATTCCCCAGTATGACAAATCAAGGTAGCCCGAATTACTGCTTTGGTCTGTAGATTTACGTGTGTTTTTATCTATGACATCGGCACGGCAATGTCCGGAAAAGCACAGTGCGTATTCAGAGATCTTTTTTTTTTTCGGGGGGGGGGGGGGGGGGGGGGTTCACTTCAGCTGTTCGCATTGTTCGCAATGTTGTTTATTCAGAACAATGAAGCGTGCCGTGTTTAGAAGCACTTCATTTAATCTCGCTCATTTTTATAAACAAAATGAACAAATCAGGAGATTGAGAGCTCATATACATGTCGCTATTTCTAGGTTATACACTGATAATGTCTCTCGCTGTGGGTAAATTACTTCTGTGGTGGGTAAATTACTTCTGTTACTCCAAAACGACAAACTTTGTGAGCAAATATTTTCTCACGCACATATTCAGTCAAAAAATAGCATCGCGTATAGCTAGACATTGAAGGTTGTGGCCACAAGGGCGCTTGAAGCAAGAAGGACGATGCTTAGAGAAATCCGTTTTTCACGTTTCGTGCACTGTCTGGCTTTGCCTTATTCTACTGGCGTAGCGCACAGGCTAGTGACGCAAAAATATCCATAAATTGACTACCGACCATATCAATAGCTTTCTTTTCAAACTCCCTACATCATTAAATAGGCTACCGATAGCATATCTATGTGTAGTACTATCGACAGCGTTACGATAGCTCGATAACGTTTGCTATTGCTAGTGCTATTGATAGTAGCGATTGAGTGATAGTACTATGATAGTGTGCGATTGTCGGCTAACGATATTGCCAAAAAAATCAATAGCACTGCACTTCATGCTTTTTCACTAATTAGAGAACAAAGCTGACGTCGTTTCGCAAAGCAGTCAATCATTAATTATTTACTCACGGTCCCTAGAAAGGGACTACGAACCGAAGGAACAAGGTATCCTCTATCACGTAGAAATTCTACCGCTACTGTGCGTACGTCACTACGTAGGCAAAATATCGGTGACGCGTACAATGCGAGAACTCACAGCGATACGATCGTTGCCGCCTACGCATAGCGCGTGGCCATACGTAAATGGAGGAAAACTCCTTTTACGTTTCAGCCTGCACTTCTGCTTATATACCACGTGATAACGTCAAGTTGTACGTCACATGTGGTACGTCACGTGAGCGCGTCCGATACGTCGCATTTTCTGAGTCTATAATCAGGTAGGGGTCCGTATCCCGGCTTCAACCCTCGCAGACTGAGCATAGCTCATGGTTCCATGGCGACGTTGTCGTCTTCGCGGCTCCACAGCGAACAAGCATCTGTAACATGGTACAACAAGGGTGAAGAACCAGATGGTGACCAAACTGTGGGTTAACGTCCGAACCCCTTACTGTGCGAACTTGTGCCGAGAAAGACGAGCAACACCCGAGTCACAGCGATAGCGGTGAGCATAGTCGTTGGTCGTCGAATTTGATTTCGCGGGTAAAGTCTATCCATTATTTGTACATTTCTCATAGTGCATTCCACAGTATAATTAACTGCTGTTGCTCGCGCGCATTCGCGAATGTACAGCGCAACCTGATTAGACGAGACGCTTTTGCTGCACAATCGGAGACATATTTCGGCAATTTTGCACACAGTGGGCGCGTCTTGTACCGAGCGATAAGTGAACAGCTACAACCCGGTGATAACGGGCACCAAAACAAAAAGAGAACAATGCATGAGTGACAATACTATTATAGTACAACGAATATTTCTTTTTGTGTGTGTGTGAATGCATAGCGAATCAACTCGTTAGTACTATCGATTGATTTGCATCACTATCTCTATGCACACCACCGCCACATTCAGACCTCGTACTCACTAGTTAGAAGCGAATGAAAAGTTAAGCACGTTGGTAACGCGCAATTTCACGTACAGTGCCGGAACACGACACTGAAAGACAAGAACTTTTCATTGTATCCTGGGGTTTTACGTGACAAAATCACGATCTCATTACGAGGCGCGCCGAGTGGGGGACTTGTTTTGACCCCCTGAGGTTCTTTAACGTGCCCTATAAACTAAGAACGTGGGCCATTTTTGCATTTCACCTCCATCCAAATGGCGTGGCGAGGGTCGAACTCACAACCTCGAGCTCAGCAGCCCAACGCCATAGGTATACGTAGACATGTATACACAACGCTGGTCGGTGGTGCCGCAGCGCTGCTTGCGGCAGCTCCGAGTGCAAATGCATATAAATGCATTGCGAATGCAAATATGCCCCTCTTTTCTTATATAATACTTGTTACAAGTCAACGCCGTTTGCAGCCACCCCATTCCGTCTCGTGCTCTTGCGCTGTATGTCGAATCATTGTGTGATACCCTGCTGTTCACACGTAAACTATACAGACGGATCACAGGAGCGACGGTGCAACGTTCACGCAGAAGAGTGCCATTCATCTTTTTTTCAAAATAAATTAGAAAAAAATATAAAAAGAATAGTGCAGCACAAAATTCATGGGTTTCATTATAGATATGATATCAGAGCGTAAGTGACAAGTTGAGTTACTGAAGTGTCTGGAATAATTAGAATTAAATGAAAATCACTGATTACCGCACACCAAAGCACATAATCGTAGACTTTAGAGACCCGCCACGTGAGCACGACTTTAGTGAAATTCCTGGAAACCCGGAACTAGAAAGCGGAAGTGATTACGTCACTAATGACGTCGCACATAAGAAGGTGGCGCGATATTTAATGGGTAATTAATGGAGGATATTTAACCCGCGAATTAATGAAAAACAGTTGCCTCCGAGTTCGATTCGTGCGTTGCGCTCACCTGAAGTTGACCTAAAGAACACCAACGCCGAGGTTCGAGTGCCACTGAAAGACACCTAAATCAAATATTAGGGTCGCCTACTTTTCTTTTTTTTTCGTCAACAGTTCATTACACTTCCGTTCTGTTCTAAAAAGACAGCTGTTGTAGACACTCCGACACAACGGCTTCCAAAGTTCAATACGGTTCTCGAGAACGCAACTCCCGACAACACCGGAAAGGTGTGCGTGCGTTGCTTAGCGGCGGCGTCAAACTTCCTTCCGTGCGGGCTCGTGGACTTCGGGCGAAACCCGCACTTTTTGGAGTATGTCCGACTGGGAAATTTATTCGTCTGCGCTTTTCCAGTTTTATTTTTGTTCGCGAGTTGCTCTGATTCGAAGATATGTACGGAGCCCGTGAACGAGAAAGCATACAAATGGCTGTTCGAATCAAAGGATTCGGGTAGAAGATAAGCATTTGGTGCGACAATAACTAGCGTCTTTCTTTTTTTTCAACTTTACAACACTGTCGAAGCTACAGAAATTGGAGACGCGGGAACAGTTAGATCAGTAAGCCTTCTATTGTTTGTCCCAAATAAAATCAATAAAGCTAAAGGATTCAGCAGACCAAAGTAGCACTGTAAACAAAACGTCGCAACTTCTTTTCGGTCATACATTGTATGCCGCTAACCTCTACAGCAGTATGGGATACAAGGAAAGTCATTCTAGCAATTTATAGCGTTTTGCTTGCAATGCCTCGAAAGAGCGCTGCGCTTAACTTCCATATACCTCGTCGCCCTTCCCGCGCTGGGGCAAGTAGCGGGGTCAGGCGTCCCAGTGTTGACGAGAGATATAGTTCCGGGCATCTGAGTTCGGTCGCACTACGCCAACAGCACTGTGTTTACTCCATCTTTCTTTCCCATTCCGTCGCCAGGCTATAGAATGCATGCAGCGTGACGCCAGCAAAACGGCAGAGAGGGAAACATGCATGTTTATTAGGAAGAAATAGATAAATGATAGACGACCCCTACGGAGTTTTCAGAGGGGTGCGTTGATTGTGCTGCACACAATATCCAGTGCTGTAGACCAATTACCTCTCTCTCTCTCCCTCTCTCTCTCTCTCTCTCTCTTTGGTCCGAGCAAAATTATGGGGTTTTACGTGCCAGAACCACTTTCTGATTATGAGACACGCCGTAGTGGATGACTCCGGAAATTTCGACCACCTGGGGTTCTTTAACGTGCACCTGAATCTAAGTACACGGGTGTTTTCGCATTTCGCCCCCACCGAAATGCGGCCGCCGTGGCCGGGATTCGATCCCGCGACCTCGTGCTCAGCAGCCCAACACCACAGCCACTGAGCAACTTGGTCCGAGCAATGTTGTCACTTTGAATATAAAACATTTTTTGTCAGGTACGCTCACTCACCGGCACTGTAGGCTACAAATATGACATGCACGAAGAGTTCGTTACATGTGGTACATAGGCTACACATGGCGTCGTGGTCGTGGGCTCGATCCCGCTCACGGTGGCCGCATTTCGATCGGGGCGAAATGCAACTAACGCTCGAGTACTTAGATTTAGGTGAGCGTTAAAGAAACCCAGGCGACCGAAATTAATCCGGAGTACCCCGCTACGGCGTGCTTCATAATATGATCGTGGTTTGGGCACTTACAACCCCAGAATTAAATTGAAACATACTATGCGACACATAGCTGAATGTATCAGGAAACCATCAACATTGTATCTACATCAATCAGTACTAAAGGGGAAAAAATGCTCTTGAGCGAAATGAGTAAGAGCGAACAGTGAATCTTGCCGAGCATAAACACTTTCTCCCAGTGACGGATTAGCGATTAACATTTAAACACGAACGCGTTACGTGCGCAAAAGAAAAGTTTACTGATGGTATGTTGTCCCGTGGTAGTGGCGGTGAAGAAGGCTGCAAAACCGTGAATGACGGAACTAGCGTTTTATTGGGCGAACCTGTGCCCTCAATAGCAAGTTATACTCAAAAAACAGCGATAGCGGTGAACGCAGTCGGTGATCGTCAGATGTCTGATCAGCGGGTCAAGAACGTCAGCTTTTATACAATAGTCACCGTAGGTTCCAGAGCAATCGCTGGTGCCCACGTGTCTTCCAGAAAGTTCTATACACCATTCGCGTCGTGCGATGAAATAAGATTACACAAAGTTCTGTGACAACAGACAGTGGATAGAACCATCAATAACTTTTGAGAAACTTATGTACCAACTCACCCAGTTCTTCGTCAGCCTCAGGAAAGCTGAAAGGACGTGGTTCGTAGCGTATCTTGAGCCGGTATAGTATAATGCAGACCTGGAGCACAGGCTCGTACTGACACGCTAACCTGTACTACAGGTGAGACTTCAGAGCATGTCCCAGGATTGTGTTGGTCCAAACTATAAAAACTCAATCACAACCTAATAAGTTGAACTCGGATATATGAGACCCACTCATATACGAATTATTGTGTACCTCGAACAACCGTAAAATCCCCTTGATCATTTTAGTATCAAATGTTTATTGTTTTATTGATTTACCTATATCGAACTTTCTTGTGATCTCCTTGAGATTCGATATATCCGTGTTCGGCGGTAATTCAATAAAAGCCCCACCCACAAAGGTGCACTGCCCCTGCGCTGAGTCTCCGAGAGTCGTCGACATCGAAAAAAGTTTGCCGGCGCCATGACGTCACGGAACTGAGCGAACGCAAGTTGGCTGGCGCATTAACACAAGTTCTCTATGAGTTGGACAGGCGGTGTATTTGTCACAACTGCATGCTTAAGCTGACACCGACTGCGTATGGTGTCACGGAGCCACGGAGCGGCCACAACAGACATGGCAGCAGCACGCGCGTGCGCGTTAGTCAGAGTTCGCGCGCTTTACTGCGCAGCTTCGCTGCAAGTGACAGAGTGTGAAACGCTCACTTACATCGCATAACAATGCGTTAGCGCTGTCACACTCACTGTAGCGCTATTTCGGGCAAAACTAAGGATTTTATTTTCTTTGCGTACCAATGCGTTATCCTCCCGTGGTTATAAGAATTCGCGCGCCGTATCTGCTGAAAACCCCACGCGCTCTCTACCCACCACTCTGTCGCCGTCACGTCGCGGTCACGAAGCTTCGCTGACTGCAGTCCTAACTACGGCGTAAAGAAATCCGCACTAAGTAATTTTTTGGACAAGGGAGCAACGAGGTTTGCTTTTCGGTGACACGTTTTTTTTCTCCTTCGAATCAGCCAGCGTTTCCCAACTTGGCATGTTCGATAGTGCGATGAGTCACACATGTCACCCCCCCGCCCCTCTCCTCCTGTCAACACCACCCGCAGCCCTCCCGCTTTCTGGCACCTTCGGAAGAAGTGATGAGTACAGCCCAGCACAACGGCCTCAGTCCTACAACGTCACGCAGAACGTCGTTGACGTGAGGTTTATCCCGGTTTACCCGAAAGGTTGATGGGTGCATTCGTAGTCGTCTACCCCCTTTCCCTTCATTTCCTCGCTCCTGAAAGGCGCCACAGTATGCGGGCAAACGAACGCGCGCTTCTCCTTGATCTCGATTTTTCGCATGCGGGCACCACACGCCGCAAAGCGGCTTCCGGTTCTGGCCAACGACGCACGCCGAGCCGGTTGAATCTGGTTCTCGTCGACGGCGTCGCTCACTTGTCATTCCGCGCGACAGAGGTGCGTCGCACGGGATGTGTACTGTATGGGCCGACGACGCACCCATGGTTTTTCCCGCGGGAGGGTCGACAGCCTCCTCAGAGCGCTGTTGTTTAGGGGCCGCCGAGGTCGTGTCACCACCGCACTGACTGCTGGAGTGTCTAAATAGGAACAAGTAAAAAACAAACAGAAGCAAGATCGGGACCGCTTTGAAAATGCAAAATGGGGCACCAAACGCGATAACGTTTATACTATATATAGGCGTTGATTGGCAGATGTGTATGCGCCACCACTTCCAGAGTATTCTAAGTTGCAAGAGAGTTTACGCGAACAATTCTGCTGGCGTGTAACTGGAATGGTTCGTTAAAACACGATATTGCGCCATTAGTTTGCGCAATCAGTTCTTTCTCCGTGTTTGTGGCATCGATTACAACGTGTACCTAACGCATAATAAAATTGTAATGGCATCGGCGAGCTCTTCTACTAACTACATGTACTCTATCCCAATGTGCGCTCACGCCAACACGAGGGTTATTTGAAGACGCCAAGTGGTAAACATCTTTACATATCACCTGCACTTTATTATTATGTTTAGTTCAAGCCGATTCCTTAAATCGCCTGTGACAGAAAGTGCAGTCCAGCCTCTTCACGTGGATTCCAGGGAGAGAGGTAAATCGCCTGAATTCAGAATGTTTAAAATGTGCTACGAAATACATAAACATCGCAGTCTATGTTTTCCCTAAAGTGTCCCTGCGGCCGTTCAGGATGATGCTAACAAAAATGACAATGTATATTTAGCAAATTTTTCAGGTGGATATCTCGAACGTGTTGCTGTATTAGTAGTCGTTTACAAGTTTCTTTTTTACTTCTCACCACAGCGTTCCCACCATCTATACTTCATCTCACAAGTCATTTGCAGTACCGTCGATGGTACGAATCGTACACAGGTAGTATCTTCGCGCAGGAGAATATAATTCCGGGCGTAAATGTTTGATGATTGGCGGGAAGAGGGAGTTTTATGTTTTGTAGGTACAGAATACGTTACAGCGGTATCTCATATTTTAGGGCCTTCGCGCACCTTCTTCTTTTTTTATCTGCAACATGCACGTCGTATAGCGCGAATACCTGTGACTGTGAGCCGACGCCGCGCCGCGGATGAACACATGTCGAGGGGCATTCAGCCGTCCTATTAACTATAAGTCGTACGGATTCCACAGCGTTGCAAATGACTTGTTATATGAAGCATAGGTCTGCTCGATAAGTACACTGCACGAAAGCGTCAAATCTTCAAGGGTCGAGACCATCACTATGCAATGAGCGAGGTTCTCGAGAGTGTGCCCCCAGATAGCTCCTCCCCCTCCCCCACATGAGGTTTCATAGGCCTGATACAAAGTTCACGTATTACGTGACACCTACTGTTAAAAAGCCCTGGGAGCGTTAGATATGCTCCTAGGGCTAGGTCAAGTACACATCCACAGAGGGAAGGGTAAATGAAAGGCAGGAACTGACAAGGACTGAGCCCGGTTGGCAAGCCTGCACTTGGGGAGGGGAAAGAGAACAACAGGTAAAGGAAACAAAGTTCCCTGTTGACGTAGCCGACGCAGTGAAAGTTCTTTACTCGATATCAAATGCGCTCGCTCAGTCGGGCTGTGATATGCGAGGACATGTCCCAAGACCTTGTACAACTAGAAAGATGATCCGTCTAGCAAGTGCAGAGCTGTGCGCAGGTGCAGGCTTTCATTTTGAAAGTATAAACAGTAGCGCAGGAGGTTTTCTCTGCCATATTCGACACCACAGCCATCGTACGCGGCGTTATCGGTAATTTTCCCTATAAACTATCATCATCGTCATCATCATCATCAGCCTGGCTACACTCACTACAGGGCAAAGGCCTCTCCCATACTTCTCCACCTACCCCGGTCATGTGCTAATTGTGGCCACGTTGTCCCTAGAAACTTCTTAATTACATCCGCCCCCCTATACTTTCTGCCGCCCCCTGCTGCGCTTCCCTTCTCTTGGAGTACAGTCTGTAACCCTTAATGACCATCGGTTATTTTCCCTCCTCATTACATGCTCTGCCCATGCCCACTTATTTTTCTTGATTTCAACTAAGATGTCTTAACTCGCGTTTGTTCCCTCACCCAATCTGCTCTCTTCTTCTCCCTCAACGTTGCACCCATCATTCTTCTTTCCATAGCTCGTTGCGTCGTCCTCAGTTTAAGTAGATCCCTTTTCGTAAGCCTCCAGGTTTCTGCCCCGTAGGTGAGTACTGGTAAGACACAGCTGTTATACACTTTTCTCTTGAGGGATAATGGCAACCTGCTGTTCATGATCAGGGAATGCCTGCCAAACGCACCCCAGCCCATTCTTATTCTTCTGATTATTTCAGTCTCATTATCCGGATTTGCGGTCACTATCTGCCCTAAATAGATGTATTCCCTTACCACTTCCAGCGCCTCACTACCTATCGTAAACTGCTGTTCTCTTCTCGAGACTGTTAAACATTACTTTAGTTTTCTGCAGATTAATTTTTAGACCCACGCTTCGGCTTTGCCTCTCCAGGTCAGTGAGCATGCATTGCAATTGGTCTCCTGAGTTACTAAGAAAGGAAATATCATCAGCGAATCGCAAGTTACTAAGGTATTCTCCATTAACTCTTATCCCCGATTACTCTTAATCCAGGTCTCTGAATACCTCCTGTAAACACGATGTGAATAGCATTGGAGAGATCGTATCTCCCTGCCTGACGCCTTTCTTTATTGGGATTGTGTTGCTTTCTTTATCGAGGACTACGGTGGCTGTGGAGCCGCTACAGATATCTTTCAGTATTTTCACATATGGCTCGTCTACACCCTGATTCCGTAATGCCTCCACGACTGCTGAGGTTTCGACTGAATCAAACGCTTTCTCTTAATCAATGAAAGCTATGTGTAAGGGTTGGTTATATTACGCACATTTCTCTATCACCTGATTGATAGTGTGATATGGGCTATTGTTGAGTAGCCTTTACGAAATCCTGCCTGGTCCTCTGGTTGACAGAAGTCTAAGGTGTTCCTAATTATATTTGCGAATACCTTAGTAAATACTTTATAGGCAACGGACCGTAGACTGATCGGTCTGTAACTTTTCAAGTCTTTGGCGTCCCCTTTCTTATGGGGACGCCAAAAAATGAACGCGTGCAAATACCAAAAAAAGAACGGATAAGGTAACAGTCGCTGTCGTAGTTCAATTGGTGGGAGGTTATGCGGAAGTCGAAGCTCCCGACGGCGGATTCTGTGTCTTATGTTCCCTTACTTTCCCGTACGTATTAATTAATATTTCCAATTATAAAAAACGGATAACACTTCCTATTTGCATTCAGGATTTTTACTATATATTGTCGTCAACTTACTGTAAGTAACAAGAAAACTGACTCCTCGGTTTCGCTAATTCTTCGCGAGTCATTGAAAGGCATGCATGACGTCATTCGCTACAACATGTGCGGGAGTTCCAAAAAAGTAAGTTTTTTTTTTCTTCAATAATTGGGCGTCAGAGAACTGCGACATGCACCTCGCATTATACGCATGCGGCTACGGCGGTACATCAACGACTCCACGTAAACCATGGGCTTTTATACATTTCGTCCATACACGGTGAATATCCTGATAGTCAGCCATAATCAAAAGGCGCAACGATTTCCCGATCAACCTTTTCCCTTACCTCAACACGCCTTCAGAATCACGTGTTGGCAGCAAGCAGGCGCCCCTGTTTGCTTTTGCTGCATCTGTTTCCGGACACTTTTTCGCGCCTATATTGACAGAAAGCATCCCAGCGTGCTATGCCGCGTCGATCACCTCAGAGGCAACGGAACTGCCTTCACTGAATTTCGTCGACGATGGAAATCGCTCGCTTGTATGCGTGGGCATGTTCGTCGAGCTGGAAAATGCAGACCCTGAATGAAAGGCTCCAATATCGCCTTGTACGTGCTTCCCCGAGGCCGCAGTCTCGTGACTACTCCAACGGAACACACACACACGCACATCCGTCCTCAACAGAGCTGCGACAATCAATCCACAGCAAGCACACGCACGCATGCTCGAAGTATAAAGTGGCCGGAAGCGTGGACATAGCCGCGCGGGGGTCCGGCTGTCAATCACCGCTCTCGCGAGACTTGTTGCACCGAGAGGTGGCAACGAGAGACACGAGACGCGCCGAACGACGGGGATGTCCGGGAAAGCCTGAGACGTGGATTCATATATAGAGGGACGCATAAATCTTCGGCGCCCCGACATGCACGTCCGCGTCGCTTTCGGCATTTCCTTACTCCGGTCGCCTGTCACGTACGCACACAATGGCCCAGCGGCTCTTGCTCGGGGTGCCGCAAAAGTGTTCTGCGGAGTGGACAGATGCTTTTCCCGACTGACGTTCGTTAAGCGAACGTCTAAAAGGCAAAGGGGTGGGGGGAGGGGGAGTGGAGGAGGATGCATTCGACATGGCACAGCACACGTAGGAATGCGGACACTCGTCGAAGCAGCTGAGACTTGCGGAAGGCCGCGCAATGTGTAGCGTCCTGATAAGCGAAGACAGCAAAAAAAAAAATAATAATTAAATTGTGAGGTTTCAAATGCCAATAGCACGATCCGATTATGGGCACGCCAACAGTGGGGGGGTGTTCGTATGAACGGACTGCGGATCAGATTTCACCACCTGGGTTTCTTTAACTAACACTTAAATCTAAGTACACGAGCGTTTTTGCATTTTGCCCTCATCGAAATGCGGCTGCCGCGGCCGGGAATCAAACACGCGACCTTGTGCAACGCTATTGGCAACTCAAATCAACATTAGGGGGCGCTGCGGAGCCTGACCCGGTCTGGCTACACTGTGCAGTATGGCGGCTTTACGGAGGTCCCCGCGTACGCTTTCCTTGGTGAAAACATTAAGTTTGTTGCACTGCGATGTTAATTCGCGCTGTTTTGTGGGGGGAGAACGGGTAGTGGACGTCGAGCACCTCATTTTAGTCGGCACCAGTGGTACAAAGAGTAATTAAGTAGAAGTGGTCGCGCGTGTGTGCAAACCTCCGGCGTGACAGCGGACCCGCACGAGATTGTGGTGAGAATCGCCGACGCATTCCGGGACCCATCGATCGTGGAGGCAAAGTGTTCGTGCACTGCTGGATTGTCGCAAAAGTGCAAGCACATCTCGGCTGTTTCTCCTGGCACCTTATCCTGGAACATTTGGTGTAGTTGTCAGTCCCTTTAACGTTTCGTCTCTACATTGCGTTTCAATGCTGTTCATAGTGCAAAGATCGTAGTAAAGTGGAATGTTCATGTGCGTGCACCGTTGTAAGCAGAAGAGATCCTATTATGTGCCGAACTGCAACTTAGCTTCACCTTGTGCTGTGGCGCTTGGGGTTACCTATCACAATACATATCCTGCTTTTTTTTAGGGGTGTGCGAATATTCGAAATTTCGAATACGAATCGAATATTTTCCTTATTCGAAGCGTATTCGATTCGAGAAATGCATATTCGGAAATTCCCGAATATTCGAAGAGGGCCGAATAACGATAGAAACGGCGAATATTCCGACAGACGGAATAAGTGAGCATGTAACGAATTATATGCGTGCTCCGCATTCTCCTCAGAGCATGTTTATTCACTGAGAACTTCGCATGACCGGCTCTTTATTTGTATGCTCTGTTTCAGCCTATCTGCATGACACCCTTGAGACACGATCAGTTTCAGTTTCGTTTTACGAAGCTGTATTCTAGGGCTCTTTCATAACCATATATTATGTCCTTTAGGGCTCTGTAACTATATGCGATGAAATATGTATCCCCAAAGTGTTACCTGGACAATCTTTAAATGTTTGGAAATTAAAAAGAAATAAATATGTCCGAGGAGAACGTTGCATCGCCATCGACGACCCCCGCCTTGTGTTCCCGCTTTTCTCATGTATTCGCCGGCTCTTTGCTACCTGCTGCGCTGCTTCTCCGTGAGACAAACTTAAAACACGCTAACTTCGCCACTGCGCCATTTGCAACTATCTCAGTGCTGATACAACCCTCGATCAGGCGTGTTCTCCAAGAATGGCATCAACTGCAGATGACGAGCCACCGAGCAAGCAAGAAAAGAAAGCCGGAAGAAGTCTCCTGGCACTACACAAAGCTCTCGCCGTCGACAGCTCGGTGCAAGTCGTGCGAACATACTCTTGAAATACCAACGAGAATGACCAATACTTTTCAAAATCAGATAAAGCAGCACCCTTTGTTGATGGAAGAGTACAAAAAAGAGGCCACTGCAAATCCTCCGTTGAAGCATCAACCGACACTGGATGATATACTTCAGCAGAGACAGCAGTCATTGTCTCAGAAGAAAGAAAACGCACTTCACCAGAGTGTGGCAGCCATTCATTTC
This sequence comes from Dermacentor albipictus, assembly GCF_038994185.2. Classification (NCBI taxonomy): domain Eukaryota; kingdom Metazoa; phylum Arthropoda; class Arachnida; order Ixodida; family Ixodidae; genus Dermacentor; species Dermacentor albipictus. Next base: position 411,997,106 of record NC_091821.1, read on the forward strand.
TTCACCATTTCTGCCGCATCAGTTAAAGCACTGGTCGAAGCAGCTGTAGAGTCGTGCTACAGTCAGCCACATCGAACAAAATTGTCGCGGGTGCTCGTCCCGCACATGTACAACGACAAAACAGCAAAAGTACGACACGAGCCGCGAAAAGCACTTGAACATGGAACAAGCACTCTCGCTATTACGAGCGATATCTGGACGTCGCGTGCCAACGAGGGTTTTGTAAGCCTCACGCGTCATCTTGCTGCGGTGAAGTTCGACATGAACAAGTTCACTTTGAACACGCGACATATGCCGGAGAGTCACATGGCTGTGAACATAGCTGCGTCATTGGAGCAGCTATGCACCGACTGGGAGATACCAATCGACTGCGTGAAGTACATCGTGACGAACAGCGGCCGCAATATCCGAGCGGCTGCCAGGACACTTGCTTGGCTCCAGCGAGCCTGCTTTGCGCACCCTCTGCACCTAGTGATCTGCAATGAAATGTCGTGTGCTCCGGCAATCAACAGACTCTGCAAGAAGACGAAAGCGATCGTAGTGCACTACAAGCATAGCCATAGTACACAGAAAAGACTGAACGATCTGCAGACGTAGCTTAACAAACACGTGCTCTATGTTGTGCAGGATGTTCACACAAGATGGAACAGTCAGTACCTCATGCTCTCAAGGCTCCTTGAACTCTAAGAGTCCACCAGACTTGAGCTCATCCTTTCGGACACGAACCTAAATACCTTTAACTCTGCAAAGTGAAGAGATGCAGTGGAGTTTTTGGAGGCATTGAAGGCCTTATTTGACGCAACTGGGATCTTAAGTGCTAGAAAGTACCCCTCATTGTCCTGTCAAATTCCAATTATTTTTGGAATGCTGCACTGCCTCGAAAATTGCAAAGGCAACTCAGCGTTTGCTAACAATCTCGCAAAATGTGTCAATACTCATATTGCTGAGAGCGAATTCGATGAAGTGCCCAACCTGGCCATGTTTCTTGATCCACGCTTTAAGGACACAGTTCATCAGATGTCTGGTTAGATGATATGGCTGACAGACATTGTAACAAGGGAGCTGCACGCAGCTGGCGTAGAACCCAGTGAGGACACTGCCATGCCAGCGTTGAGTTTTTGTCCGCTGGTGGTATCCACTGTATGGAAAGCTTTTGACGGTCTAGTGATGAACAAGGAGAACGCACATTTGGTATCTGCGTCTGAGAGGGAAGTTACAGACTATACAGAAAAGCATCTTCTCGAAACGGACAAGGATCTTTGTGAGTGGTGGCAGTCCATTGACCGCTTCACGTACCCGCTTTTATGTACACTCGCCCAGAAGTACTTCGCCATCGCTGCCCCCTCAGTTCCAAGTGAAAGTCTTTTCTACCGCTTGAAATGTTGTCACAGTGTATACAGAGCGTTTACTTTCTGAACATGTTGAGCAGTTAATTTTCCTTCATGATAATCACTAAAAAGTGCATTACTTGACTGAGAGCATTACCTGTCATTACCTAATGGCATTATCCGTAATGAGTGTCTTTTATGCGAAGCATATTACGAGGGCTCAACCCAGCTCCTCAGGCGCGGCGGTGTCGCCTTGAATACCACGTGACACCGTGACGTCACGACAGAGGAGAAGTGGCTTTGGCTCAACTCTTGCAAGATGGGCTGGGTGGGAATCGAACCAGGGTCTCCGGAGTGTGAGACGGAGACGCTACCCCTGAGCCACGAGTACGATGCTTCAAAGCGGTACAAAAGCGCCTCTAGTGAATGCGGTGTTACCTTAGAAACGAGCTGTTTCTAAGGCTCAGGCGTGCGTCGCTTGCTCAGGCGCACATTTCGTTGCCGCGCCGAACGCTGCGTTGCTCGACGCTCACCGCGTCCAATGCGGGGCGTCCAAGGCGAATCAGAGTAACGCATGAGTTGTTTCTTCGTCTAGCCGAACCAAATATAGCCAAGCAACAGCAGTTCACCAAGCTAAACAGTGGTTCAACAACTAAAATAAAGGCTAGTATGCTTCGCATCCTGGGCTTAACCTTAACTAAGCCACAGCCATTTCTTTAACCAGCAGTTAAACCAAGCCTGGTAAAATGCAATATTATTTTTAACAAGGGTTATAAAGCTATTGTTACCACATTTCGCAACTCTTTAATACTACGTATATATTCGATATTCGATTCGATATTCGAGCACAGTTTTTTGCCTTATTCGTATTCGATTCGTATTCGAAAATTTCAATATTCGCACACCCCTACTTTTTTTCTTTTTTTTTTGCCGACATGACTGTTCGTTTCCTATGGCTCATACGCTATTGTTTCACAATTTGTGCTCGAGCAACTGCGTGATATCAGTGGCGACTCAGGCAGAACTGATGAAACCAACTTTTGTTGTCTTTGTTAGTGCCCTTCTTAAAGGGGCCCTGAAACTGGCATGCCGCATGATATAGATACCACGACCACCACAAGCTCTGTTCGCAGGACGATCAGACAGCCGTGTGTATTTATTGGTCTCTGTAAGTGATGTAGCTCCAGGCGTCCATCTCGCGTTTAGAGAGTGCCACACATGCCTGAACCACAAGTAGCAATGTGTAAAAAAAAAAACTTGACCAGGACCTTGCTACCTTGCCATGCACCGTGTAGCTTCCATCACACTAGCTGAGGCGAAAGGAGAAAGCAATGCATCAGTGCAATAACTACTAATTCCGCTTACAGTTCAATGATTCGAAAAATTTTTGCAGCAGGCGGTGTCCTTTTGTAGTGAGGTAACTACGATCAGTTGGAAGTGTTTCAGTGCCCCTTTAAGTGTTTGTTAAGTGCTTTAAGTGCATGTTAAACTTTTATGTCACTTACTTTCCATTTATTGATATGTTGATAGTAAGGACAGCTCTATATGCTCTCTGGAGGTCAATAATTATCATTCACTGATGTTAAGTCTGCACAAGTGTCTCCCCATGTTGTATTACCAGTGGTTTAGTTATGCTTCCCAGGACAGCCATTTGCACTGTATTCAACAAACTGGGAAGAAGCATAAATTATGGTACATATACCAGCTGGGGTCATTTGAATCAAACCATTCTTTCAGAGTACTCAACTCTGGTGGCCAAACTTTTTAAATACTCATCGTATGCAGGTTTGACACTGTTCCATGTTACTTCTCATGTTCTGTTTGGCCAGATATACCCTCATATGCTAAAAAGTGCAACAAAAATGGGCTTGAGTAAAACGTATGAGGCAAGTACAGTGAACAAAATATTGAGTGCATGTGGTTTATTTTGTGAAAAAATACAAGTAAGGAAAGGGACAACAAACCGCCATTGAAGAATAACCACAACTCTATGCACACAGATCATAAGTTAACTGCAAATATCTCGGAATACCATAAGATGAAAACTTGCATCAGAATGCGTAGTGTAAATCAGCACTTCAATGAAGAATACAAGTTGCAAAAGAATGTGCATTGCTAATTTACAAAAAGTGTGTTGAAGTTGAAGTCTGCAGGTTTGGCCAATGCAAACAAGTGCAGCATGTAGATCAGATGGCAACGACCGTGTCTGAAAAGTATGAAGTGGCTGAGTGGCATAAAAAATGCTGGATTTCCAAACAGAAGACTGCACTTACTCTCAAGGCCGCCACGCTTTGATGGAGCCAAGGTCACACGCACAAATGCCTCTATGCAATACAGGCTACTTGCAATATCGCCAGCCATGGCACGACTTCAGGTGAATCACCTAATGCCGAATATGCAAACGCGCCACTGGAATTCATCTCTTGGTGGCACAGCCACAGTTACTTTTAAAATTTCACACATCAACTGAGCAGTCTCTGCAATTATGTTGCTACATGTAGTTAGAGAACAGTTAAAAAGGTGACTCAAGAATGCAGTGGAAATATGCTTCAATTTCACCAATGTCAATGCAATTGTTTTTACACATAACTGGTGCTGTCCTGAAAGTGGATGAATTTTTGTGTAGCACGTCACACGAGCATTCAGAACATCGAATGATGGCAGGCCTGTGAATGTATTTACGTCGCTACTATTTATCGTGTTCACAAACTTCTGTGGAAAAGTACCCGATGTCACTTGGGCAGCCTTGCTTTCTGTAAGCCTTGTCCGTGAAGCCATTTCTAGTAGGAAATTTGCCACGTCTTTTTCTTCTCTTGAGTACTCTGCCATTTGTGTCTGGAGGCCAGGTTGGCAAGCACATTCCTGTCACAAAACAAAAGCAAGAGTTGTAATGTCTGACATATCTGACGCGAAATGCAGCTTCTTTTTGTCATTCCAATAATGCACGTCAGTGTATTAAATTCAATGTTGGAAGTAGGAAAGCCAAGCTTTTTGCATCAGTTAATTTGCACCCATCACACACCACAATCCTTTCACGAATTAATCCAGAAAACATGCTGCCGGCTAGGTAAAGACAGCTACCACATCACAAATATATAGAAAAAATAAATTGCCATATTTGCTATGTCCTTGTCCCTTATGGTGTTTGCAAGGCTTTGGTCAATGCTGTTAGGGGATGGGAAATCGTCCTGCAATGTCAGATAGAGTTCAGTTCAAGAAACCAGTGGTTAAGCAATGTGTGCACAAGTTGCAATTAATGTGCACCCATCACACACCACGTGCTACAATGCTTTTACGATGTAAATCCAGAAAGCATGCCACCGTCTAGGTAAAGACAGCTACCACAACACATACATATACAAAAAGAAATTACCATATTTCCTTTGTCACTTATTTGGTCCATGCTGTTGCGGTCAGGGGATGGGAGATCGTCCTGCAATGTCAGAGTTTAATCCCAAGGAATTGGTGGTGAAGCAATGTGTGCACAAGTTGCAGGCAGCCAATTTACCATGGTGGTCGTGCTGACAGGTGCATGGGGCAACACCTTTGCTTCTAATGGGGAGGCAACAGTTTCTTTGCTTGATTCATTCTGTAATGCATTAAAAGGTGTTGACATCTATTGCATGCTTGTAGACAAGGTGTATGTACCATAAGCATATAAGTGCTGCACCATGTAGTCAAATTAACTTACTCTGGCTGACCGATACACACGTCGGCGAAGTCTTGCCAGTGAAAGCTCTTTCATATGAGCATCCTTGTTCTCATCATAACATGACGTCCTTGGCAGGTTTTCAGTTGGTATTGCATTTTTTTCAGCCGCTGTCTTTGACATGCTACATCTGAAAAAATAAATGAATTGTTTATGCTTTGTTGTGCCTCAATATGGGCTGCACCCAGAATTTTTTTTTCTTTTTACCTCAGAAACAAAGCCACAATATTTATAAAAAAGCATTTGCAAGGAAATGAAGCACGGTTTGAGTGTGCAAGGCTATGCAACGATGTACACCGAATGTAGCATCTGCAAAACGTAGTTGAAAGCTGCTCATAACACAAAGTACACAGGTGCAAACACCACCACATGACCGGAGTAGTTATGCCACTGAGTTGGGGATGATTTAATAACACAGATAAAGCTAGCTTAGGTACTAATACTGCACATACATATGCGACACGTCAGTAGACGGCGGACGCCGTAAATTTTCCTCGAAACTAGCAAACGCGTGTAAAATTGACATGTGGCTGTCGCGTAAGTGGCAAACTTCTGCAATGAACGCGATAGGCTCGCCGTCGGTGCGAAATACCAGTGTCATATGGCCACTCTTGAGCACGTCGGAGATTCTCAAGTGCAAGTGGCAAATTCGTAATCAGTCGCGCTGGGAAGTGCCCGCGTGCAGTGCGCCTGTGCTGCAAGTTCATCCGCACCACGCATGATATTTATTCCGCTTTAGCATGCCACATACGTGGCACGTTTACACTCAACACTTCCCGAACTTGCTAGTACATCATTCGTAAACATTTGAATCTCCGACGCCCGTATAAGTTGCGCGAGACGTGCTGGGCATCAAAAGCCTCCCGAGTTACAGCCGGGTGTAGCCAACGAGCGCAGAGGTGACGTTGCTCGCAGAAACCGCTGTGAAGCGTCGAACATGAGCTCTAATTACAGCCAATGTGGTTAACGAGTGCAGAAGAGACGTTCCTCGGAGAAACCGCTGTGACAGGTCTCGAACCTGTGCTCGAATTTCGCGTTGCGGCTAACATATGCAGCAAATAATGCATATCCCAATCGTCAGTGCCCGCAATGCGAAACGTGTTTACATAAGGTGACACAGTGACATGTATAATGGCCACGCACAATGGTCATGCATTAGGGTCGAGTTCACAAGTTCACAATAGTGTCTCACCTGGTAAGGAGAAATTATCCCGTGCAAAATGCCGTGAGCAAACAGTCACTGTAAGCGTCACAGCCTTGCCGATGCGGAGGTTAGCGATCCACCTGGTTCTGCGGCTTCAGCCTTTCCACTCGGAGGGAAGTGCGTGAACGGAAATATCGCGGTCCTTCCATCTCGCTGGCACGCACCGAGGAACACAGCAGAACTGCTTGGCCGTTCGCTTTTTCTTTGCTAGCAGCTTCATTCTTCCGTCCGCGACAGCAGCCTCCACGGCACACACGGCGACTGGACCTCTGTATTTCGTTTCTCCCTACTGCCGCTAGGTGTCGCATGAATTGCTGGAGTTGCGAATAGGCCCTGAGCCGCCACGGCGGGTGAAGACAGCTCAATAACATATTCGCTTTTCGTGTCGGTTCTTGTTATTGAGTCGTATGCTACGTAAAAAAATATTTTACAGCGAAACTGTACATGGCGAGCCGATACGTCCGTCCAGCCATCCGTCTGTCACCTGTACGCCGAAAATTCCTCCTGCGCAACCCCATGTGCATGCGCGAAAAAAAAAAGAGAAACAGAGGCACGTGACTGGCTGCACCAGTAGTGACGTCGTTGCTCTCCGTCGCAACTGAGCGCACGCGCAGCGTTTCTCTCCGGCTCCAAAAAGGGTAGGCCACGCGTCATACGTAATCCTAAGGAGCAGGCAGCTTTCGATCAGCAACGCCGCGAGCAGAACTGAAAACGAGCTCGTCTACGCTGTGAAGATCCTGCAGTCCGGACACAAGAACAGGCTCGTGCAGCCGAGCGCAAACAGCAACTGCATACCGAGGATCCGGCAGCATACCAAGCTGTCGTTTGATAAACCGTCGAGATTAACCAGTAATAAACACCGCGGCAGCAAGTTTCAGCTTTGCTGGTTAACCATCAGTACGGAGTGCTTGTGCGGTGATTTTTTTTAATGCGTCGCATTCAATCGCCAGTCACTCGTAAAATTTCGTATGAATCCAGAAAATTCCTTTGCCAGTACAAAGCGAGACTCGTGATGCATGCACACGCAACCGTCCACCCTCCGCTACCTATGACGGCGTTAACGCGTTGGTTATTCCGCACCGGACATCACGCAAACAAATTAAACGGAACCTCCTTGAAGGGGAAGTGTCGAAGCCGTCGAAGATATATATGCATAGCATTATATGGCGGTCGGTAAAGGGGGGGGGGGGGGTTATATGTTGAGCAATGTATATATATATATATATATATATATATATATATATATATATATATATATATATATATATATAAACGAGAAGAAAGGGGGTTAACCAAGGGACCCGATAATTATTAGTCATATAATGAGAAGCCAACAAACACTGACACCAAGTACAACATAGTGGAAATTGCATGTGCTTAACAAATGAAATAAAGTAATGATAAATTAATGGAAATTAAAGTGGATGAAAAAACAACTTGCCGCAGGTGGGAACCGAACCCACAACCTTCGCATGTCGCGTGCGACATGCGAAGGTTGTGGTAGAGTATTGTGGTAGAATATTGTGGTAGAGTATTGTGGTAGAGAGGTTGTGGTTGGTAGAGCATCGCACGCGACATGCGAAGGGAAGCCAAGGTGTCCGGTACGCCACACATTGGGCAGAGGTATCCTTACAGGGTTGGGTAGAGTCTGTGCCTGAGTATTCTGTGGGTGTAAGTGTTACTTTGTAGTCTTTAGGGTGTGGTGCTTCCTTCTTTGTCGAGCTTTGAGTGAGGAGGTGGGTACACCCTGCGTTCCAGCCTGTGATGTTGAAGGATTGTTGAGTAAGTAATTGCTGAGTATAGGATGGCTGAGCAGGCCGAGTAGGTAACTTTCGTACATACCAAGACGTAGGCGGCTGTTTCAAGACCTACAAGACAAGCTTGTCATGACCTATCATTTATGTTCGTCGTACACTCTTGTCATACGATGCTAATCATAGTACATACCAAGTTAACGAATTCAACCATGAGAGCACCAAGACACAGGCGGCTGTTTCGGGACCTACATGACACACGTCATGATATGCATATCCTGACCTCTCATTTATGTTCGTCATACACGCTTGTCATACAATGCCAACTTTGGCGCATACCAAGATGTAGGCGGCTGCTTCATGACCTACATGACACGCATGTAGGTCATGGCATTCTGGTCATGACCTATCATTTATGTTCGTCGTACACTCTTGTCATACGATGCTAATCATAGTACATACCAAGTTAACGAATTCAACCATGAGAGCACCAAGACACAGGCGGCTGTTTCGGGACCTACATGACACACGTCATGATATGCATATCCTGACCTCTCATTTATGTTCGTCATACACGCTTGTCATACAATGCCAACTTTGGCGCATACCAAGATGTAGGCGGCTGCTTCATGACCTACATGACACGCATGTAGGTCATGGCATTCTGGTCATGACCTATCATTTATGTTCGTCGTACACTCCTGTCATAAGAAGCTAATTGTGGTACATACGAAGTTAACGAAACGACCATGAAAGCACCAAGATTTAGGCGACTCTTTCATGACCTACATGACGCGCATGTCATGACATTCATGTCCTGACGTATCATTTATGTTCATCATACACGCTTGTCATACAATGCCAACTTTGGTACATACCAAGACGTAGGCGGCTGTTTCAAGACCTACACGACAAACATGTCATGACATTGTTGTTATGACCTATCATTTATGTTCGTCGTACACTCTTGTCATACGATGCTAATTGTGGTACATACCAAGTTAACGAATTCAACCATGAGAGTACTAAGACATAGGCGGCTGTTTCGTGACCTACATGGCACACATGTCATGATATTCATGTCATGACGATCATTTATGTTCGTCATACACTCTTGTCATACTAAGCCACATTTGGTAACTACCAAGTTCACGAAACGACCATGAAAGCACCAACACGTACGCGGCTGTTTCATGGCCTAAATGACACACATGTCATGATATTCGTGCCAAACCGATCATTTATGTTCGCCATACACTCTTGTCATACTATGCCAATCTTGGTACATAGCAAGTTAACGAAACGACCATGAGAGCACTAAGCCGTAGGGGGCTAGATAGATAGATACGGTCAAAGTGACAAATTTTTTGCCAAGAAATGCTGCGCATTTAAAAACACGGCGCTTGCATTACATCATTTGCTTTGCATTTGTATGCTCCGTCTACTTACTCCCGCGTTTATCTTTCCACGTGAGTTTAGTGGCTACACTTTAGTTGTTACTGTCTTCTTAAATTGTTTATTTCTGGCGTTTATATATGAAATTCTCGTGACTGTTTCTCAGCATGGTACCTTTTGCAGCGTTGGTCCAAATAAACTTAATTTATAAAAAATATTGCCCCGTATGCACCCCGTACAGATGGTAAACCAGCGAAGCTGAAATAAGTAGCCCTGGTGTTTATCGCAGGGTCCATTCCGACGGTTTATTAAACTCTTTTTCAATTATTGGTTACGTCTTTATGTTTCTTAATGACGTTACGCACAAGTTTGGCTTGGGTTTATCATATTGTTTATTTGAAATGGCACACATTGCGCTTCGCATAATCACCATCATTGAGGGGTGCAATAAGCGGGTTAATCGAAGTCTTTCTGAATTATGGTACGCATTTGTATTTCGTAATGCGTTAATCACAGTGTTTATGACTCGCTTATTCACTGTAGTTACTAAGTGGTATACACCGAGGCCGCACATTTCATTTAAATAAAGACAGGGAAACGTTTTTGAACCTATTGTGTAGTCGGAGAGAGACTGCTGAGTGCGCGCTCTGCTGCCAGAGAGAAACGACGTCCCTAACGGCGTAGCCAATTGTGCGCCACACCTTTGCTGCGAGATAATTATGTCATCCCGCTCTGTGTCCCTTCTCTGCAATAATACGTAGATAAATGCATATGTTTTAAAGGCGTCAGCATTTCTGTGCCTACCCAACGAGAAATTTTCTGTCTGTCACGTAAGTTCAGTTCAGTTTAGTTCATTTCCTTAAAGGCCCCCATTTGCAGGGGGCGTTACATAGGATGATCAGTTACGCTTTCTTGGAAAGCAGATAATGTAGCGATTGAGACGATGTAATAGGGTAGGCAGTTCCAGTCTGTAGCTGTTCTAAAGAATAACGAAGCAGAAAACGTAGTAGTGTGCGATGGCGGACGGGTAACTTGAAATGGATGACTGGTGCGGTAGGATATGCGTGCTGCGGCTGTAATGTATGGTGCCTGATTGAGTGAAGAATAAAAATACTCGTGAAGAAGGGTAAGACCAATGCAATGGCTCATACTCCCTCTAAACAATGGCTCATAACCCCGCAGTAGGGTTTCTGTGGTCGGGCCAAGAGTGTTTCGCCTAGGCATATGCTTCAGGACACTAATGAAGTTGTGTGAATGAATGAATATACAGCTTCGCTGTAAAAATAAAGTGCAAGACAATAAATAGGTAAGCTATACACGCGTCACCCTCTCAGCGTGTCATCTTGGTAACTTTCCTTGAGGACAGCAGTTGTGAAAAGAATGTTCGTATCGAGCCATCTGAGTGCTTCCGAACGTCTTAGAACGTTCTCCAGCTCTCTATTTGGCACGGAGATTTCGGCGCAGCGAGAAAACCTGACTATTCTGATTCATTTGGTTCACAAGAAAAGCACGGGATGCAGAAAACGCGAGTCGCACGCAACTGCGTCCGATGTTTTCATGATGCCCTACAATAATCCAGTATAGAACACCGGTAAGCCCGATCTTGCACGCTCTCTGGTAAGCAAATTTCATTAGAAAACACGTATTTGCCTGGATCCCAGTTTCCGGCTTATGTGACCACGATTGCATTGCAATCGTCTATTCGCCAGTTGCAGGTGATGGATTAGGGACGGGCACCGCAATGACCGAAGCTTTGGAGGACTAATCCAGGAAAGGTTAAAAGGAGGAGCGTTCTCAGTTATATGGGCAAGAACCTCCTAACGACGTGGCCATGCTTCACACTGCGATGATTCATTTCCTTGTTGCAGCTCGCACCGCCGACCGAAAGCGTTTTAAAATCACTCAGTCATGTTAGCCAGCTATACAGGCTTTAGGTACGTTTCGTGAGTTAAAGATATACAGACCCTTTGGCGGGCTCTCGCAATCCCGTACTTTCCGAGAATGAATCCATCGCCAAGGGAAACAAACAAAAACGTTAAAAAAACGCGAGAGGATACAAGCGCATACGCACGGATGCAAGCTTCACTGGTCAAGAATAGGGTTGGAGTGGCGCGGCTGGGGTAGGTCTAGCGTGAAAGGTCTCGCACGATAGAGAGTAAACGAGAGAAAGAGTGTACTTCTATCGTGTCAGGCTGCATTTTGTACCGGAAACTATGCTAGTGCGTGAGCACGGACAACAGACGGCTCGTCCGGTCGGATTACTAATCCTTGCTCCGTGACAAGGTCGCTGGTTGCAAAGGGGGGGGGGGGGGCGAAGTTTGTTTAACTGCTGGGGCAACCCTGCCCACGCAAGTGTGTCACTTGGTACAGAGCAGCAGTATTGGCGTGCGGCGCTGCAGAGCGAACTAGACACACAGAGTGGAACACGAATGTGAACGAGGAAGCGCTTATGGCGTCCTTATTACTACGACACTAACCTGGGCAGAACACACAATAAAGGCTGCAGCAGACGCATCGGGGTCGCTGAGATTCATCAGAAGGAATCTGTCTTTGTCACCACACTCAAAGTTCTGTCCTGCACCAGTGAGGGAGGCGTAGCTACGCCGTCTTTTGTGTGTATGTTTCGGGCTGCAAACCATTCCGTTGGCGCCACCTTCATCCCAAGCCGGCCACCAGAATTGCTTAAGTGAACTCATGAAACACAATTACACTCTTTTCTTTAACTTTATGAGGGGTACAGGGCTTCAAGAACAAGCGTTGCAAATCTTTGATGCCGAAAACCAAAGTAAACTAAGAACAAATATCGCGTTTTAACCTTAGCACCAGTACTTCAGCGTGACGTCGTGTATTAGCAGGAAAGGCTTACCAAAGTCATTATATGCCGAAATCACCACCGGAAACTCGAACTTCTCTGATTTTCTTGTGTAAAATTTGTGGGCACTTATTGGGTGTGAAGCACTGAATGCCCAAAATATTTGTGCGAAAGAAATATTTTTTCCCTGAGCATAATTTCAACTCTGCTATTACGCAAAACAAGATGTAAAACAAAAAAAAATCAAAAAGATAAAGCCAAGTTTATAGAAATCGGAAATTTCGACTCGATATTAACGACTCAATATTAGACTTTAAATAAAATCGCTGAATTTCTTGTTACGAATTCTTAGCAGTCTTGTGTTCAGATAATTTAATAAAATAAGTTGGCATTCAACCAGCGCTAAATGTAAGAAAAGTTTCATAAATTACATTTGTGTCAATTTCGCCGACATGTGTGGCGCTTGTGGCTTCAAGGCAATATTGGCAAGCACCGTGTTAACTATTGCGTTCCTTGCTTCTTTTTATATCCCTGTGTTGATTGTTATGTTTTTGACCTTTGTTCTTTTCTACCTTCTACACGCTCCCCCCTTATGTAATACCCCGACAGGGGCCTTTAAGGGACAATAAATGATGATGATGATGAATTCCGCATTGAAGTGGTTTCGCCAGCTAGCTTGGCGCCCTGTAATGACAAAAAAAAACACCTTCTGCACGCCTATGATGAGACCTAAGGCGTACAAACATCAGTCATCTTCTACCCCCAGGATAATTTAATGCAATTAGCATTCTTTGTTAACCTCACCCAGTTTTTTGCGTGTACGTCCATATCTAAGCACTCTCCCTCCAACCTTGGTTATAGGCATAGGCGTGCGCAGGGTTTTCCACTAAGGGGAGCCTAGTTTCACCGCAGCGCCCCCCCCCCCCCCCCATATCCTCCCGACACCCTCCCACTGATGCCCTTTCGGTCAGAATGCAGGGCAAAGACGAGGACTGGTCACGAAACATTCATTTCAATAAGATGGAATTGCAACGTATACAAAATATTATTGAGCAGTTGTTTTTACTTTCATGTCTAACATCGGCAGAGGAAGGCAGTCCCTGCACCGCTGAGGCATAAGTGTCACAAGGCGCTTCAGAAGAATTTCCATTCTGTGTAAACTACAGAAATACACGTCACAACATCTGTTTTTTGTTAACTGCAAAAAAGAACCTGAAAAGAGCGAGTTACGAACACAAACGCTATGATACGACAATTTTTCTTTCCGAGCATCCAATACACAGTTGAGATAGATTTCGTCCAAACATGTTACTGGTGGGAAGTATACTTCGCGCCGCCCAGTAAAGAGCACAGGATAAAAACTGGGGCTGTAAACCTTTTTTTTTTCTTTTTTGTGCACGAGATGGCACACCTACATATTTTTTTTTCGTGTTCAACAGAGATTAAACAAGCTAATAAAAATCTCCTCTGGTGGGAAAAATGCGTCCGACTAGCTTACTAACAGCAAGTACCAGGTGGGAAATGTACTTTTCGCCATCCATGAAAAAGTTAAAGCATAAATCTGCGCGACTTTGACGCAAAATGTCTGATAACTGACTTACAACAGGTTGACAAAGCAACCTGTTGCTCAATGAAAGGTAAAAGCAGCCACCGAAGTCGATCATGGTTCATAGTCGACCTCATCTTTGTCTTCACGATGGCGAGCGTTGAAAAGGTCCGTTCGCATAAACAGTTAGTGGCTGGGATACGAAGAAGTCTTTAAGTACTTTAAGAAGGTCCTTGCACACTGATGTTCCTAGCTCGTTTTCCTGCAGCCAGTCTAACCATTCATTACCGTCACCAAGCTTTGAGCGCTGTGTGCTGACCTGCGATTCCAAAGAGCGGAGCTCAGCCCGCAAACTGTCAGACACCACGTCAAAATAATCAGTGACGTCTGTCTAACTATCAAACTAACTAACTGTAGATGACTAATTAAATGCTATTCGCAGCCTTTTTGTATGCCCCTGATCATACAATACGGCAATTTTGACGTAACCCGTCTTCAGCAAATATATCGTTGAAAATTGGCTTTCGTGGGAAGCATATTAGTCGAGTCCGAAAGAAAAGTTTTGCAACGGAGGCAAAAATGAAAATGAAGCGATGACGTACTTCTCACCACGGCCTGCCTTTGGTCCCCGGCTTTCCGGGGGTAAAGGTGGGAACAGGCCTTGTAATGCTTGAGCGCTGTGTGCTGGCCTGTGATTCCAACAAGCGGAGCTCAGCCCGCAAACTGTCAGACACCACGTCAAAATAATCAGTGACGTCTGTCTAACTATCCAACTAACTAACTGTAGATTACTAATTAAATGCTATTCGCAGCCTTTTTGTATGCTCCTGATCATACAATACGGCGATTTTGACGTAACCCGTCTTCAGCAGATACATCACAATGCAGGGGCCCTCGGCCATCATTATCGTCCAAAAACCTGCATGGACATAACCCTGCACTTTAAACAATGACGGGACAGGTCCGACTGAGTAAGGTAAGGGGCCGACTTGGCGGCCCTCTTAGATGAGTAGGAGCGGGGCCACCCTCCCCTCTTCTTGTGAGCACACCTATGGTCATGGGTAGTCCATGGTCTAAGCGGTAGAACATCGGACTGTTGCGCCGATCGAAAAAACCGGATTCGAAACCGACTGTCGGACCAGCTTGGGTTACTGGCCATGTGACTGTCGTGATATATCTAGAAGCGCGCGGCAAAATTAACTCTTTCTTCGCTGTGCGAGGGCAACCACGAAGTGTGGAGCACTCATAATAGAGCGTCTGGTGTCCTGCTGGGCAACCCGTCCAGGGAACAAGGCGAGGTGGTCGCTGTGTGGCAGCCTTACGGCTGGAGGCGAGAGAAGTAGCTGTAACGACTGCGTGACTACTTTGGTTACCGTGGCTGTCATCGCAGTCGATGCTGCGGCTACAAGTCGTTTTACGCCGTCGGTAGGCCCAGTCCGCACGCCAGCCAACCTTTCAGGACCAGGAGATGGGCGTCGACGCGTCAACAGGCTCCACAACAAAGGAACGGACGGCGAGAAACAGTTAGGATTAAATGAGCATTTGTTATCAAAAATGTGCTTTAGTTTGTTTGAGCTGTTACTTGTCCTCGCGGGTGACCTCGAGCAGAATCCCGGTCCAATGTCGAAGGTTGAGGCCGACGCATTCGCTGCTACCTTTGAGCGAATAAATAAGTTTGAAGACGCCGTGGCTGCTAGCTATGCAAGCCGATGGTAAACATTTCCAAAAGAGACAGGCAGTTGCTTTGGAAAGTGTACGCGAACACGGAGAAAATGAGATGGCTTTGCGCACTGGCTTGAAACGAGCGAACAAAGAACGCGCTGCCGCTGCAAACTAAATTAAACTGCTAAATACAAAGCTAGTAGCGTTGGAAGCATCTATGCCATCTCAACCAGCTGGGTATTCTGGAACTTGTTTAGAAACATTGCGTGACGTTTCCAACCACCTGTATAAAATATCTTCTAGATATGAAAATGAGGAAAACCGTATGCAGCGATCCAACCCGCTCTTCTTGGGAATAGCAGATGAGGCTAAAGAAAACCGGGCTGCTTCAGAAAAAAAGCGATACAATTATGCTCCGAAAGACTGGGCACGAAATTCACGTATGCGCAGTTTGAAAGGGTACACTGATTAGGGAATATTACAAAAAAGCAGGGTGAGGCCTATTATTGCGAAAATGACATTTTGCAAAAGCGAAGGCTGTATCTTGTCTTCTGCACGCAAACTAAAACGGTCTTTTCGATTCGCGAAGATTTTTCGCCAGCTACCCGGCAGGCAAGAAAGCAGCTAATTGCTTTCGCCAAAACAGAAGCCAAGCCTTTTACGTTATCAACCGATCGACTACGCATTGGGGACGCCCTTTATATTTTTGATAGCGCTCGCAAAACAGTTGTTCCTCGTGGGAAATAGGAGCAAACCACACTGCATGATGTGAACCATAGAAAGTCAAAGCCACCTGTAATCGCACCATCATTATCGATATCTTTCACAAATATCATGTCTGTTGCCTATACGCGACGCTATTGCCTCATTTCATGGTCACTGCAGTTCAGATATTCTTGTTCTTAATGAAACATGGCTACACCCTGAAATAATAGATAATTAAATATTTCCACATGATAGCACATTTAACATGTTAAGGTGTGATCGCACTGAAAAGAGAGGTGGTGGCGTACTCCTTGGTATCAAAAGAACAGTTACCTCCCAAGTTGTTAATGTAGATTCCAGTATTGAGATGATATGGGCTGAATGTCAAACTTACAGGAACAAAAATAAGCTACTGATAGGATGTTGTTATCGTCCTCCCGATAGAAACCAGTACTTGTCGAACTGCGCAATCGTATTTCTCAAGCTCTTGAGCTCTGTCAAGCTGATATCGTCTATCTTTTTGGTGACTTTAATTTTTCTGTGATCGAATGGAATAATCTATCATCCTCTTGCCATACAACAATAGAGTTCATTTCTTTAATGTTAGATCTCAATTTATTCCAAATGATTATGCAGCCCACCCGTGACACTAACGCTTTGGATTCAGTTTTCACTAACGCTCCTGAAACAGTTGGTGAAGTTGTTTGCTTAGACGGTTTCAGCGATCACAAGCTACTACAACTTACTCTTAAGATCCCCTTGCAATTTACAGGCGTCTCAAACAAAACCATCCGTGATTACAACAGAGGAGACTATTACAAAATTAGCGAAGATCTTGAGACATTTCTTTCTGCACCTCTTTAGCTTTGTTTTCTGCTCGGTAAGTCATCGAAACCTGGCTTCTGTTTAAAGAAAACGTGTTTGCTTTAGTGGAAACGTATATCCCTGTAATCAGAATAACAGGCGATAGACAGAACCTTTGGTTCACCAAGTATCTTCGATGGCTAAGAAAGAAGAAAAAAAAGATATACGCAATTGCAAAGCGTACAAACTCACCCGCGCTATGGGATAAATAAAGCTCATTATTGAAAGATTACTGCTCCTCTTTAAGAGAGGCTAAAGAAAAATACTACTCTCAAGATCTACCTTCACTACTTAAAAACAACCCACAAAAATTCTGGCAGGCGATTTCGCCTAATAGTGGCTCGCATCACATTTCACTAAGTGATGGTAATCAAGCTCCAATCAGTGACAAGGAATGCCCATTCATTATTAATGCATTTTTAAATCCATATTCACAATAGAAGACCAGTCAAATATGCCACAAGTCACTGATCTAGATTATCAGTACATGCAATCTATCGATGTAACAGAGGATGGTATCACAGGTCTCATAAATAACCTTAAGTTGACTAGTTCTTCGGGTGTCCATAACATTAACTCAAAAATTTTAAAGAATACCGTCAAACTATATAGTACATTTTTGTCTTATTTTCCGCCAGTCGTTATCATCAGGCCAGCTTCCCTTAGACTGGAATATTGCAAAAGTGGTACCAGTACACAAAAGTGGCAGCAAGAATTGTCCCAGAAAACTATCGTCCAATATCATTGACAAGTATTTGCTGCAAAATGCTTGAACATATCATTCCATTTCACATATATCATCTGGAATCAAATAATTGTTTCGTTATTAACCAACATGGGTTTAGGAAAGGATTGCCATGTGAGACGTAGTTACTAGAATTCAATACCGGCATGCATTTTCATGGACCGTAGCCTTAAAACAGACTGAATTTTTCTCGACTTCTCCAAAGCCTTCGACCATGTAGCTCACTGCCATTTAATTTCCAAGTTATCCGTTCTCAAATTAAACTACTTAACGCTCTCCTGGATTCCTAACTTTCTCACAAAACCTGAGCAATTTACAGTGGTTAAAAATTTTACGTCACCTTTTGCATATGTCAGTTCCGGTGTACCGCAGGGCAGCGTACTAGAACCCTTGCTTTTTCTTATTTACATTAATGATGTGCCCAATAAAATCTGATCCTGCATGCGTGTTTTTGCCGATTATTGTATATTATATCGACCAATTGGCAGCTTTGATGATAATCGCATTCTTCAAAAGGACCTTCATCTCGTTACCAAATGGTGTGAAGACTGGCAAATGAAACTTAACTCGTGTAAATGCAAAGTAATTACATTCACGCGAAAAACTTTAAATCATAGCTTTTCCTATTACAGTGAAAGCTCGTTAATTCGAACTTCAATAATTCGAATTTATGGATAATTCGAACTGAACGATTTGGTCCGGCCAAGCTCCACAGAAGTCTATGTATAAAAAAGTCTGTTAATTCGAACGCGAGAAGGTTCCCTCACGGATAATTCGAATAATAATAATAATAATATTTGGGGTTTTACGTGCCAAAACCACTTTCTGATTATGAGGCACGCCGTAGTGGAGGACTCCGGAAATTTTGACCACCTGGGGTTCTTTAACGTGCACCTAAATCTAAGCACACGGGTGTTTTCGCATTTCGCCCCCATCGAAATGCGGCCGCCGTGGCCGGGATTCGATCCCGCGACCTCGTGCTCAGCAGCCCAAACGGATAATTCGAACTACGCTCGCCTGGCACACGGCCAGGGAAACGCGCCTACGGCCTACACACAAGGCTGTATTGCTTCCGAAACAGAGAGAACGGCGAGAGAAGGCAAAATCGGAAAAAAATCTAACCGACGCGGGGTCAGCCAGAAGGCAGCGGCGGCTGCCGCCTCTCCGTTCTACGTAACCTCCGAGACTTCTTGCCCGTTGCGAATCTCGGAGGCTTTGCAAATCTTGTACAGCTGCTAATGTTGTGCGGAGATGGCACGGCAAGCGCCAAAACACAGCGAATCAAGTACGTCGCAGCTGCGCTTGCAATCAAGAACCAAGGAATCAGGACCTTCGCCACCTTCACATGTTCGGCGTCTTCGTCTCGGCAGTCTTCATCGGTTGTGCACCTCTGTTTTTAGCTTAGGAGGTACCGGCCGTCGCGATTCATTGTGATGGTGTTAAGCCTCGGCTAACGTTCGTTTCTGTGGACATCGGTGGTGTGGCACAGTTGGACCCAGAGCTTCGACTTGAAGGTAGCGTGTGCCCGCGGCACACGCCATCACTTTCTGACACGCCAAATTTCTGACATTCCCTACTGCTTCCAAATCGCAGTGTACTGTTGCTCTCCTTCACTTTCGTTAGTTCGAACTTTCGTTAATTCGAACTGAAGCGGCTTCCCCATGCGGTTCGAATTAACGAGCTTTTACTGTATATATATACATATCTAGTATCTCAGGCACCATATCTAGGCGTTAATAGAGAGTTTTAGAATAGGCCCTAAAGAAATAGCGTGGAACCCACTGCGCATGCGCGAGACGCAGAATGCGTTTGGGTTTTGCGTCGGTGTCGCAATTTCACCGATTTAGCGGGAGCCCAAATAGCGCCCCAAAAGCTTTGCGTCAGCAAACATGGCGGCACCCACCGAAGCGTCGGCTATAACCTAGCACGAAACTGGTTTCGATTCGTGGTAACGCGTGAAGTTCGCAAGCTAGGAGAAGTGACTGCGGTTATCGCTTTGTCTCAACTAGCGTGTGTTGTGAAGATTGATTCATTAGATCGCCGCTGATTCCGAATTCGATTGTGGATTTTATGGCTCCTAGGCCAAACACGGCTAAGCTTGGCTGGTGGAGGCCCATTAAAGTTGATTTGCTCAAAACTAAGCGCAACTAATTGTTTGGTGCTTACAGAATAACCTCTAAATTTTAATTAAACGTGAATGCACGCAAGTCAAAATTACTATTCCTATCATAAAATGGTATATTTTATTTAATTATTTATAACAACTTTTATTTGACGCCGTAGTGGCGCTGTCAGCGCAAGACGCTATCCGCAAACGCAAAGCCCTATTCTAAAACTCTTCACTCCTGCGTGCCACAACGCTAACACCCGTAAAGCTCTTTGGGGCCCCAAACTATTGGGGCCCCTATACTAAAACTGTCTTATCTTACACCGAGCCTTTCCTGGGCCTTTCACATCACAACCATATACGTGCAAATGCTTCCAAATCTCTTGGGTATATTCGTCGCAGCTTGCATAACTGCCCGTCTACACATCCGTAAATTAGCATTTCTACCCTTTGTACGCCCCCAGCTTGAGTTCGCGTCTCCTATATGGTCGCCCTACCATAAATACTTAATCCGCATGTTAGAAGCCATCCCAAAACCGAGCTGGTCGATTCCATTTCCTGCAATTACAACTACCTGTCAAGCATTACTCAAATAAAACTCGACGTTTCCCTTCAATCGCCAAGCAGCCAACGTGACCTCTCCCTCCTGTCCTTGCTCCATAGATATGTTCACCAAATGAAGCCATCAAACTTGCCACTGGAACGCACGTCTTGCATATCACGACGACTTTATAATGATTTAAGCCTCACTCGCATTTATGGGAACACTAACGCATTTAACTTCTCGGATTTACCACGACCAATTCGATTATGGAATTCGCTTCCTAACAGCACTGTCGCGCAAATAAGCGATGATAAATTCAGACAACTACTCAACCCGCAGTTTTCATCATCTGTACATATGTCATGTCATATAATACGTGCCACGTATGTGCCATCTCTCTCTCTCTTCTTCTTTTTTCAATTTGTTGTTTCAATTTTGTCTGTTTTATGTGCTCGCGCTATGTGCGTTATTTTGCGCTAGTGATACGCCGCTTTTTATGTTACCGTGAACTGTGCTTTTGATTCCTTTCCTGATAACTCTTTGTATTGCTTTGGCGTTTTTATTCGTAACACTGTTTTGCAAGCACGTTGTCATTATAAACATTTTCAGCTCTCACATTTCTAGCTCTCATGTATCGGTTTTCTCTTGTCATTTGTTCAACGACACTCCGTTACTCAGTGATCCCGTTGGGGGCCTGCAGGTTACCTTGCAATAAACACTTTTTCAACACAGTAAGAAAAAGTTGTTATGTGTTAACGAGCATCATGTGAACATGTGAGCCAAACATTATTGCACTGCATGCAGCAGGCAATTTACAATCTCGTGTCAGCAGCAGTGAAAAATCGCTTGAATTCTCTTTTGCAATGCCGCCATGTAGCGTCATCGCAAGCATCTCCGAGAGCATCCCCGATAATAAAATTATCGCTCACTTGAGGTAAATAAATGAAAAATATATATGACAGAAAAACTATTTCATCTTCGCAGTGGCGGTCTACACAAAACGTTGGTCTACACACAACAGTTGCACATAGAAGCGTATGCTGCGCGTGGCCTTCGAGATAAAAGACATAAATACCACGGTTGCCACAGGGTGCCGCCACAGTCCGTCTCGCATCCAATCTTTGGGCAGGACCAGCGGGAAATTACGGGGCTTCCTTACACCCCTTGCCGTTTCCCCTGCGCGCTATGGGAATGCAAGGAGATAGAAAGCCGCTGATCGGTCTATTAGTTACGTCTAACTTCACGTGTTGGAAGGGTTCGACAAAATTTTGCGGCGGGAGATTCGTGAGGCGACGTAATTTAATAGTGTTCTAATACCGCCACAGACAAACTCCTGTCTCTAGGGTTCTACGGCAGGGCAGCCGAACAAGCGCGCACCGAATAAAGACTACTGGCATAGGTACTGTAAACCCATGGAGGAAGACAAACTTCCTCCATGTGGGAACCAAATGTCTGAGAAAGTATCGATGCTTGCTGCGTGATCTCCACGAAATAGGTTGGCCAATTCTGTTGGGCGGCCACTGTGTCTCCACGAAGCGTTCGCTTGCAAAGGCGGGCTGCGTGTCGTTATGCTAAAAAACTACATGCTCATGTATTTTCCTTCCCCCCCCCCCTCCATGCATAACCCACCCAGCGTCTATGACGTATTTCTGACTCCCAGAAATCGCTTCCGCCGCATAAAACGAGTAAAAGCATGGCCTTTAAGATGGGCATTTATTACCCGCAGGGCGTCACCAATCACGGCCGTCTGGATCAGTCTGGATCACCGCGCTCCGATCCAAGTGGCCATGATTCTACAATGGCAGGTGGCGTCCTCTAAATTTAAACTGTGGATTAAAGGATATGCTTTTGCGGTTTTGGTAACTAAAAATACGTCACATACTTCAATTTTTTGAGCACGAATAATGCAGCAATTAGGAATAAACTACTTGCCGACAAGCCGAAAGCACACCGGAAGTGTGGCCATCCCAGCATTCCTGTGGGGCGGAAGTCACGGAAGCGAAGTTGGCAGAGCAGCAGAGGCGATTTTAAAAGGGTGCTGAGGCTGGTGCATATTAACCGTTGCTGAATCCATGAGTTCCACTTCCAAAGCCTACAACCTTCCCGGGGCAGCCTGCGCGCTGCGAGATGAAGGCTTTTTTCACGACCGGCGAGTGCTGCGTGCAGAAGCTGGCCGTCGCAACAGAAGACAGACGCTGCTCGAGGCGCGGAGGCACATTGATGTCAGCTGCGCCGATGAGCCCCAAGCAACTGGAACTGCTGAGGAAGAGAACAGCGACGATGACGGTTAGAGAATTTAATTAGCTTCTCCTTAGCGCTGCACATGGTTTTATCTTTAGTACAGGTGCGGACAAAAATAACTGGGACACGTGAGCTGCGGCCGAACTGCTTCGCAGTGCGCTCTTGCAGCCTCAAGGAGGTGCATTGTGATCGAACTTCTCTGATCGCCGGCATACGCGCAAGCGTAATACAATTTCTTATTTCACCTTGGGGCTGCTTGAACCCATCGGGATGCATTTCAGCCACAGCTCCCGTTTTCCAAATACTTTAGCTTGCACCTGTACAGCCTCTCATATCAGTAGCCCGCTACCGCCTACGTGCAGCGTACTGAAAGAGGGGGCGGGACTATGGTGACGCGAGTTCCTCTGTAGTATGAGCCAGGCAAGTGCAAATTTTGCTATTGGATTGCTTTACATTTCGCCCCTTTACTGATTACGGATCATTTCCAGTGAAACTATTTGCGATGTCGCTTGTTCTGTAGCTTTAAGAATTGGCGGATCCCATCCAGAGGTGTTCTTTGATGTTTACGGCAATGCCCTCACTTGTTTGTTTGTTTGTTTGTTTTTGCTCTCATGTAACGCAATTCTCGCTTAGTTAACGCTCTGGTTTCATTTAGTTTACTCATTCCTTCGCACTCGGCTGCTTGTGGTGCCGACGACTTCAGTTTTTGCAGCTGATTTTTTTTTTTTTTTTGCGAACTCCTTCACTGTTGGGCAGCTCAACGCTCCTCGCTCGGTGCACGCTCTAGTCAAATTTTATTCCCATGTTTCTCCACACCCTGCTTTTGTTGCTGGCTTCCTCACTTTTTGCCTCTTGTTTGGCTTGTCTATTCGAGCACCCACCCAGTGACTCAAGTTGTCTGTTTGGAAACATGTCTGATAGCACATGCCCATTTGTGCATACCCCATTGGATCAAGTTGTCCATTCGTGCAGATACCTAAGTTGTTGGGTAGTCGGCAAGACAGCAGCAGCCGGCACCCGCAAGGTTGGGAGAACGGACAAAGAAAGCTTTGCTTTAAAGAAATGACATCCACAGACAATTAACGCTACTTCTGTGTCTTAATCACCACCCATTAGAGTTCACGAAAATGCTGCCATCATGTGAAGCACATTAACTCCGTTTCTTTGCAGTACTGTTTGCTTGTTGAACTCTCATTACTTAATTTTTTGTGGGGTTTTATGTGCCAAAACTAAGATCTGATTATGAGGCACACTGTAGTGGGGGTCTCCAGAACTTTGGACCACCTGAGGTTCTTGAACGTGCACCTAAATCTAAGTACGTAGGTGTTATCACATTTTGCCCCCATCGAAATGCGACTGCCGTGGCCGGGAGAGTGACGTTCTGGGTTACTCTCCACAGCACGGAAACAACTGGGCCCTTTCGTTGCCATGTTGGCTGTGTTCTCAGTTTACTTCGTATCTTTTTTTTCATGCCTCTCAAGCATGAATGAACGTGCATTATAATCTCTTGCTGGAAGAGCCCACTGTGAGCAGTTGTACAGATGCCCAATTTACTGTTCTTAGTGCACCATCGTTCTCCCGGCCACAGCAGTTGCATTTCGATGGGGGCAAAATGCAAAAACACCCGTGTACTTACATTTAGGTGCACGTTAAAGAACCCCAGGTGGTCCAAATTTCCGGAGTCCCCCACTACAGTGTGCCTCATAATCGGATCTTGATTTTGGCACGTAAAACCCCATAATTTAATTTTTTAATTTAATGTGTCGCCGGTCAGTCTTCCTGATGCATTTCATGCTGATGGCAAGAGTAATTCCATGGCATGCAATTTCAGTTGTCTTACACACATCTAAAACCGTTCCTAGTGTCCAGACACCCCGATTCAGACGATGCATTTACTGGCTTACTGCCCTGGCAAGGCTTTTCGTCATGCTTTTCCATTCTGCAACAACCTCCAAGTGCAACTAGCTTTTTTGTTTTCTTTAGGTAAACAGGTCTGCTGCTACAGTGCCCCAGAAAACAGTTAGTGAGACCAATTTAACACAATGCACAAACTTCTTGGCACAGTTTTACGTATACTGAAGAATCATCCGCAACCTCTGCATGTACTGTGCTCAGCGATTGAAATGTGCTAATCAGACTCTGTGGTGGGTGGTGCCTTTAGCACCAAAGGTGAGTGCTGCAGGATCATGCGAGGCCAAATGAAGTTACAATGCCTCATGAAGGCTCTCGCTTTCATCACATGCCACAATCAATCGGCATGTGGCATGGTGTGCCCAGCACCCGCCACTGGCACAAAAAGCTCCAGCAGCCATGCGTTCCAAGAATTGCATTTCAATTGCTGAGCTCTGTACAACCGCTGCCCGGCTGCCTGGTTGTGTGTAATGGAAAAGTCTAAAAGCATTGTTGACATACAACTCTTATGTCGTGTCAAAAATGAATGTGTACTATATTGTAGGCTTGCAGCTTAGGAGACCTATTGCATGCACTGTATTGCACAGCTTTGTTAATGGGGTTTGCATGCAGAGTTTGTGAACCTTTCAAGCCCCGTGTATGCCTGAAAGCACTCATTAGAGAAGCAAGAAAGCTGAGCACCGAGATGAACTTGGAAAGCATTGTGCTGCTTGTGATCCCTAGGTAACTGTTCCTCTACCATTTCTGCATAAGAACGTCAATGTTTCGTTCACATCAGTCACTTTAGAGTCTCTAGTGCAAAGTTGTGTGCTCATAGGTAGGTTTCAGTGGGTTTATTTTTCCCCCCTTTTCGATTTCCGCTTTCACAATACAATTCAAGATTTTTCGGTGAGTATATTTTTCCAAGATTAACTTTCCTATGACTTTTCTCGATGGGTAATTTGGTGGTCGCGCATTATGTTTAATTGCTTTCAGTGTAACATCTGATTCACTAATTTTGTTAACACAAACTTGTGTGAGTTCACATATTGCTCTTCATCAATGTAGTTGCTTCCAATACACAGAATATCAAAGCTTTTTGAGAACAGTCTATAGAAAAGGCACAATGTCCTACTTTGTTGCAATTGTGCAGGAATTAGGAGAATGCTTATGATCTTCCAACACAAATAGAATCAAACATTAATTGTACCATTAAGCAGGTACAGACCTCCAACAAATAACAAAATGACATAGCAGGCACGGCCCAGTGTTGCCGTCAATGTACTCGTCCAGTTCATACACTGCAGCACAGCAGCTGCAAGGGACAGGGCTCCCCCATTCCCTCTGCATACTGCACTTCCCGCTACTTGTTTTTCTTGCAGCAATGAGCACAACTGATGCAAGTGGAACAAAGGAATGGATTTCTTAAGTGGCAGGTGACCTAGACCTCGCTCAGGCTCTTTGCATTGGAGGGCACGTTGGTTCGTAGCTGTGAGCCAATCAGTACTTCAGCTCCTTGAAACACAAAAGTGGGGATCACAAGGCTTTTCGTCATGTTTTTTACATTCTGCAACGACCTCCAAGTGCAACTAGCCTTTTTTTTATATAGACAGGTCTGCAGCTACAGTGTGCAAACAATACGCAAACTACTTGGCACAGTTTTACGTGCCACGAAAGGGGTTGATCGTGGAGGAGAGGGGGCCATCAGGTTAAAGAGAAATGTGCAAGAGGGTTGACCCAGAAAAAACTTGACTGCCACCAAAAGGAAAAGTTTTAAGACAGAAAGCACTTAGTTTACTTCAAATTAATTTCCAGCTGAGTTGGTACACTTTCTCAACCACTGCTAGAAGCAACTCTGGAGGTTCTCAAGTTGTATGATATTGAGTGACCCCTGTGAAGTTGTCTTCACCGCATGCACAGTGGTAAATATTCTTCTATTGAATTTTCTTTAAAAATAATGAGAAAAATTTCTGGGAGTCCTATTCGGTGAAAATTGTGCATGGGGAACACCAGTTCATCTCTTAACGAACTACATATTACGTCATAGCCAAAGCAGTGTGAGCTGCAGAGTTGTTTTGATAAAGTAACCAGTAACCCACATGACACAATTTTGCATACAACCTTTGCACATTCTTTCTTAACCCTTTCAGCATCACTTACATACTGCTACATTTGTGCATTTCTGTCCCGCCATGTTCCTTTTGACATTCATCTTGTCAGATTTCAGTGCGAGGACAACACCAAGAAAGCACTTGCGATTATTTGCATAACTTTTTTTCATTTCTGCATAACCAGAAATAAACTGTTAGGTTCATTTCATAATATCTGGAGAAAACAACCGAAGCAGAGGTTGCATCACCTATGAAAAAACCCAACACTGAAAGGGATAATCGCCTTAATACCTCCAAGTAACGTTGCTCATTGACAGTCTATCCACAAAGAACAAATTATAGCTGCATAATTCCACAAATGTCAAAGAAGAAAAAAGATCAAGGAACATCGTCTTCACATATCCAGTTCTGTCACTTTTCTTTTTGTCTTGGTGAAGACGTCTTCAACTGGCTCAAAAGCTGCTTGTTTTCGGCGTTATACCCCTAATGGCCAACTGCAACAAAATTCTGCACCACATAAAAGCCTAGTTGAAGCTATTGTCGATGTAGAGAAGCCTTCATGCAAAATTTTACTTTTGCAATACGGGCGGGAGCATCACGAAAAGTATGCAACAAAGCACTTTGTTACTGAAACCGAAAAAAAAAGAAAAAGAACGCTGCCATTACCACTCACTGAAAATGATGCATGACTTAACGAGTGGCTCCTAGGCATGACCTCCGAGATTGCAATGGCGCACCTATGCAATCTCGGAGTCCAAACTGCTGCGTAGTGCAGGTACCGTGGCCGCCGTGAAGTGCCGCGACAAGCCCTTTTACCATAGTATACGTTCAAACTACCGCATGCTCTGATTAGTCTCTGTGGGCCTCCAGCTGTAGTGACACGTGCCAGCCTGGTGCCCGTGGCACGTGTAGAAATCTCGGATGTGACGTGCTGGGATTTACATCATAGCGATACCACCACGTGCACACATCGTCTGCTTACGTGCTGTTTAAAGGCTGCTAACAAAAGAAACTATACAATTACCAGCTATGAGGCTTTGCAAAGATTGGTACTACTCATCGTAACAGATTTAGCCAGAGTGAAATTTCGTTGCATTTGGCATTTGAGTTACTATGACCTTTTCTGTGACAGGAAACTGGCAACTGAGACAGATGTTGTATGTACTGAATGCCAATTTTAGGTATGTGGGTACATTATCAAGAACTTCTATATACCCAAATAAAGAAGAAATAACTAATACAACCTTTTCTCTCGATGTGCCTGTTTATTGCTGTCCCCTTTTTTTCCATAGCTACACCATTCACTCGTCGTATGAAGAGATTCAAGAAACAGAAGCAGCTATTGAAGGTTCTGGCTCCAAAACAGAAGGCCCCCTTTCGACTGCCAAGCCGCGAGCCTAGTCCTCTGCCAGCCCTGCCAGACTATGCATCGTTCCGCCAACGACACTTACGCTACTACAACAGCATCCGCCACACGGTAATTATCTGTTGGACCAGACAGGACTCAACATTCTGGTACTGAGTGAGGCTTGACAGTGCAGGTTGAAGCACGGCCTTGAAATGACTTAGTGATTGGAATTCGACCTTCTTTTTATTATCCATGCACAGGCACATGCAATCGCGATCGAGCTCGATCAGTATCGAGCCTCTTGAATACGACTAGTTTCTTCACACAGCTTCTGCAAAAGAACCAGTCGCCGTCAAGAAATTTAATTGCGGCCAAGCTCGATTGAAACAGAGCCCGATTGCGATTAAATTATTCAGCAGCGATAGGCTCCTTTCCGTAGCCTGTGCAATGGTGCCAGTCACAGTAAAGAAATTATATGCCTATCAGACTTGATAACTTCCTAAGTGCACCGTGTGACACGCCTGTCAGTTATTTTATCCCTTATGACACCTGTAAAAAAGAAAACAAGCTTATAATCATTCACTGTACTTCACTCTACGTACTTCTGAAACCCCAGTTACATATATTAAAGGAACCTGCAAAATGTACAGCTGCTTCTACTGTTGATGTTGATAAATTGGGCAAATTCAAGTGAACATTATTGAAAATAAATCCTGAGCCATCCACTACACACCTCTTGTATCCTAGTGTGCAGCTTTGAGACTTGAACTAAGCTCAATCACATAGTCATAGCGCTGGCTTGCTGGCTGCGCTTCCCTGTCATAGCAGTCGAATTGTAGGTCATTGGCACTTTGTGTCATTGTCTAAGCATGGAAATAAAGCAGGCCAAACATGTCCCTATAACCAATTACAATGTTCGTAGCATCTCTTTTGAACAGTCACCAGGCCCTGGCCCAAAAGAGTCCATTTTTAGCAAAATGCCGTTAAGGGACAGTGATGACTTGCCTGGAATTTTATTAATTTGGTGTTTCTATTGTTCCTAGGTGTCTTCCTTAGTATTTTTTAAAGTGTTACTGACATGATATTTTTTTACTTTTAACTTCTTTTGCTTTATATGAAAGTCCCAGACCTCTAAACTTTAGAAAAAATATATTGACTAGTCTTAGAGCACTGTAAATAATTTAATGTAATAGCTTTTCTACAGTCAGCTTCGGTTTTGTTTCCCAGGAGGATACATACTGTGTTATGACATCCTGACACAGTATGTGGTCAAGTGGGAGCAGGACATTACGACACACTCACTCTGGTTTGCTCGGTCACCTCATATGCTGCTACTCATGACGGCTGGTGTAGCAGCACAGCAGAAGACTGAGAGCCGGAGCGAGTGTCAAAACGTCATAATGTCCTGCTTTCACATAGCCAATTTCTTTTTTTCCCCCTTTATTCCAGGGGTTTAAAAATACCACACCGTCGTATAAAGCAAAACAGAGAGAGAAGGCTCAAAAATATTGTCAGCGCCCTTTTAAAATATAGCCTGAAATTACCTCCTGCAGTGGCAAATTAGCAATCGTAATGTCAAAAAAGGAAAACAACCTTCACTTTTCTAAGACAACATTGGATCTCAAGACTGTGCTTTGCCTAGCAAAGCAGCTCAGATGTACCCAAATGGCTCACTAATAAGCTCCTCAGTGTGTGATTACATGTAGAGACAAATATAGGTGCTTGTGCCCCTTTTGGGTTAAAACTATAGCTACACATTGGACTTAAAGTTCCTTAAGATATTTTGCCAGGGTACTTTACTTGCTTTATACGTCACTAATTCCAGTAATTAACTAAAACTCATTTCAACTCAACACGCTTTGCATACTATAGAGGGGTTTTTTGGCAGGCATTCAGATTTGCCCACGTCACTGCTGATTCAAAAACACGGCATCCTTAAAGCAAAACAAGTGTACAATTTCACTCTACTTAAATGCATCCATCGTCATCAATTGTAACTTTCTTGTCCAGATAATTCCAGTAGCCATTATGCTTTCTGTTCAAAATGTAAACTTCTACCAATAATGCTCACTAATTACTGCAAGCAAACATTAAGCTACCAAGTTCCTCCAGTAATAAGTCAATTTCCTTTTGAATCTGAATATTACCTTTCTAAAAGATCTTTAAATCTGCCATTAAAAAGCACCTAATTGAACAAACAGAAATGGGTATTTATTTAATCGATATACACTACACTTATTTTGCTGCCTTTGAGATGATTGGCTCTTGCGCACACGTGTCGGCTTTTAATAGTTGTTCCGTTTAATAACTGACATTTCTTATGTGTCTGTAAAAAAAAAAATGTATATTTTTAGTTTACATCTCGCGTGTGATAAGCTACGCATGCATTCTGCATGCGTAGCTTATCATGCAATCCGCAAGCCGCATGCAATCTTTTCTTCTTCTTGTGTAAACTTTGTGCATGTTGACTTAGTGCGTCATCCCGTTTACCATGCTTGTAAAGTTCATTGTAAAATTGTTGTGAAGTGCTTGTGCACACTTCCAACTGTTTTACGGGTGACGAGGGCTTTGTCAGGCTCTTGTCTTTTGTCTTTGCACCCTCTTTTCGTCGAAAAGGAATAAACTTCTCTTTTACTAAACGTTGCTAAGACTCCAAAAAAGCAAAATTGTCTAAGGTGGCTAAAACTCGCAAAATTAGCTGGTTTCTCCTAAGTTAACAACACTGGTCAATGACAACTTAAAATTCAGTACTGATTAAAGCAGTACCCAATTCAAGGAGGGAGAGAGGTACATTAATACGATTTCCAAAGCACCCTTTGTCCGAGCCATTGACACTGATAACCTTGTTACCAAGGTACTTACACAAATTCTCTTCGAGCTGGACATGTCCTTGTGCTAAATCCAATTCAGAGAGTTTTCATAGTTGTGCAGCCCAATATGTTATCACTTGTCTCTGGGACGTTCTGGCACAGACAAACCTCTTTCAAAATCAGCTTTCTTTGTGAGCTATGCTTTGGACAGCAGAGGCAGGCCGCCATCTAAATGTTGTTGCCGTGGCCAGGAACAAATGTGCGACCTCGAGCTTAGCAGGGCTGTGCCATAGTCGCTAAGCTACCACAGCAGGCACGGGCAGAGCTTGTATCGAATTCTTAGGTTGTCACTGAATATAGCCGGTACTGAGCCTACAGTCACTGAGAAACCAACTCTAAGCACATCTTTGATCTCTGCAGTTCAGCAGCAACGCATCATCAGTGGGCACCTGTGTTGACCGGCACGCCAAGTGTAAGGCTGCGCATACAGCTTCCATGCATCCAGAGCGGCCTCCCTGGAATGACTCGACACAGGTGTCGTTTGCACCTGTTGGTTTCCAGTTCCAGTGCCAGGTGCCTGGAAGCAAGCGTGCTGCCACAAAGGCAGCCAGCAAGTGAGTGACGCTTGAATTAGGCTTCCATGCTTCCAAACCATTGCTGCATAACTTAGGGGATCTGTTCTTCCAAAAGTTACCTGTCTGATAGTGGTTTGCTAGATTCATAGAGGAAAGAGAAAAATTAGACGGAGTGTCATTGAAGTCATAAAAAAATGTTGGGCTGCCACATCATATTGCTACGGAACAATATGTGCGATCACGAAAAGGCGAGCAGTGCGAAGACGACGACGACGATGAGAAGCTAGCGCAGGCTATTGCCTCTTGGCCAAGCGCAGTGTATTTTATTGTAAATATACTTGTACATAGCTTTTCGTCTGCGTCTTCCTACGTAACATATCTGGTGTAGGTGGACGTTCCCTGTACCTCGTCACGGAGCTTCGCAGTGGACAGTACGTTGAGAATGCCTTCATGGCTCCCGGCGACGACCCAGTTGGGTTTTAACTTCTTCCACCACCACACTTGTTGCATGATTCTCCCAAAAGGCAACATGTTCTACAGCAACATACGGCTGCCTCACTAGCACATTGTAATGAAGATATAAATGCGTTCATTGCAATAAATGACTAAAGTTGCTCAGACGTATCAGAAGTGCATGACATGGTTGGCAGAGCACTTTATTTTCTAAAATTTAAAACTTACTGGCAGCAAAGCACTGGGCTGAGTCCGCTGAGTGTAGGGTCACTCGTCGGGCTAGCTTTTAGAGGCAAGATTTTTCAAAATGGTGAGGATCAGTCGACTTCAGAGGAGAAACAGTGTATAGCCTTGAAACCCATCATTGCCAACATTTCTAGCCTACCATATGTAATGTGCTTCAAGAAGAGCCCACAGCATCTTCATCGATGTTGGGCACAACTGCTTTTGTTAGGGTCGTAAATCCAGACATTGACTTCCGTAAATGTCTGAACATGAGCATAGAAGAATGGTTAAAGCACTAGTGATTTCAGGCCACAAGAGCTTTTGTGCATGGAGGTATCCTGAAGACAGGAGTAACCGTAAATACCGAGTGATGTGCCAGTTCATTGTGAAAGTGCCAAAGCCCGTGCATCAGTAATGTGTGCAAACTGTTCGATCAAAAGCATCATTCTGCGATATATCATAACAGCATAAAATATGTTATGGCTCTTCCAGCAACACATTTTTTTTAGCTACCAACTTTCACTGCCATAGTCAGACTGTTGTTCTGACACAATTCCATGCAATTTATGGACCTCTGAAGGATCATTGCAAAAGAAGTTTGAGAAGCATGGCAAAATGGTGTAGGCAATTCCCTAATGTTACAGTGCATTGTAGTATAAGGAAGCATGTAAACAGATGTGGAAAATGTGTTACACTGACAGGGAATTATGGCAGCGCAAAACTGTGTAAATGCTGTAGTCTATTCAATTCGCCTGCACTTTTTACTATTTCACTGTGCAGTTCCAAGCTCATGCAGCACCAGCTCATAAACGTAACTGCAGCGTGGTGCTAGCGCCTTCTGGAAACTTATGCCTAAGTGCCAGTGTAGGGCGGGTCTTCTGCTTATGCACACACGTTGCTGCTTTCATTGCTGGGGTTAGCAAGCATATGTTGTGAATGTGCATTTTTTACACCTTTGTGGCTGCAAAGTGGAAAATGGGCAGTGGCTCTTTGCTAGTATAGCACCCTTTTAAGCCACCCTAGTGGTTCTGGACTCCAGCAGCAAACATGAGTATGATGGTGTAGTTGCAGTGCTGGCATGTATGCTGCTGAGAGAAAAGACATCGGATACCTCACTACATTGAAGACATAAGTGACTATTACTTTCACTTAAGGTCCTGAACCACCCCTCGGACTTTGTGAAATAACATAGTCCACGGGTATCGTACGCTGCTGCGAACATGTCAGCCAAGTTTTGCTGTTGTACGCGGTGCACGGAGCTCGCAAGCGGAACACGAGGCCACCTTTCTCTCGGACGTTCTCTTTTCAACAAAAGCCTGCTCCTCATTCTCCTCTGGACGCTTTATTTCGTAATAAAGCGGATTCTCATATGCGGCTGCTATTGGTAGCTGCGGTCTATTGCATAGCATAGATAGCGCAGCCGTCGCAAGGTTCCGCCATGATTCCACCTGCTAAGCGCACTGCAGCTCAGTCAGGATAACCACATTTCGCTTACGTTTAGCACATCGTAGATACCAAATTGGAAGTCGTAGCGTCTATGTTAACATCCAAACTAAAATTTGAACTGCGCGCCACAGTCACTGAAATCAGAATGAGTCCCCAATATTGGTATTGGGGACTCATTTTTCTGCCTTTTGTTTGCATTTGCTGCTGATAGCCATACAGCTGCAAGCTAATAAGCAGAATGGATTGATGCCCACCTTAGGTTTGGTTAGGCCTAACAGGCTACAGCCGTAACGGTGCAAGTTCAGTGCATACATGTACATATGAAGAAAGGAATGAATTGAACTGCTGTATACATTTATTAGTGCCATTACAAAACGCTGCTGCCCACCTGGTTCAACATGCATTGCCCTGATGTCGAGGATATGAATGTGCATGATTTCCATTTGCTCTGTATAACCCCTCCAGGCACGAGTGCCAAGTTAAAAGAAATATACGAGCACAGATTTGCACTCTGCACTTCAAGTTAATGGTCTTTAAAAGGTAGAAAAAAACACAATTTTAATGTTTTCTGTGGTGCCCCATTTGTGGGCACGGTGCCTCACGCCAAAAAAAAAAAGAAAACGTATTGCATGCAAGTAACGAAACCTTCACAAGTGTCCCTTACTGGTTATGTTAGCTCTGACACAGTTTTGCTTCATTTAGTACCACATGTACATTACACTCTACATTATGTAAAGCAGGCAAAATGAGTCATTTTGAACCTACAAGCATGGGAAAAGACTGTACATTTGGGAGCAAATTCAGCAGCACTGTGCATTTGAGGCCCCTTTGTCTGCAAATGTGGACACCAACATTAGGCATTATGCGTAATGTTGCTACATTCATGACATGGATATGAGCCATTATTTTGTATTCGCAGTGCCATATTTTACTGTTTAAACACGAATATATTGCACAGCATGTTCTCTTATGATAGAAACCATAAAAAAAAAGGACTTAATGTTTACTCTAGAATGCTGCAATGTCCATTTTCCCATGGTGTTTAGAAAACAATTCGAATGCTTCATGAAGTTCCCACTACTGGTTCATTTTGACAAACCTAGGGGGTGTTTCCCAGAACTTTCCAAATAGCTTTATGGTTGCACATTTTTATATAGCAGGAGGTGCTTAAAATCAAGTGTCTACAAATGTTGCAATTTGTGGATCAAAGGTCATTTTTAAGGGGAAAACCTTAAGTGGTTTGTTGCAATGGCTCATACTTAAAGAACACTGCATCTAGTCAAGTGGTACAAAAAATACCATCAGCAATGGCTCATACCGATGGCAGCCACATTTCAAGGGGGGGGCAAAATGCGAAAACACTTGTGTGCTTAGATTTAGGTGCACGTTAAAGAACCCCAGGCAGTCCAAATTATTCCGGAGTGCCCCACTATATGTCTCGTAATCAGATCGTGGTTTTGGCATGTAAAAGCCCACAACATTTAATGGCTCATACTCCCGTAAGCAAGCAAACAATGCAATGGCTCATACCCCCAGAGGCTACAAGCACTCGGCAAAGGGACGAAAACAGTGCATACCTTCATTGAAATCATCCATACAGCACACAGAACAGCATACATTTCAATAAAAAACAAGCTCAAAACAAGCATCCAAACCATCAATAAAGCATTGCATGCCCCCGATCGGAAGTATATGCTACAGCCGAATATGCTCGCCAAGCGAGAAACGAGGTGCGACATGCGAAGTAGTGGGAGCAAGGCGTTTGACCACAAGTGCTGCTTTCCCCTTCTGAGGGGATGCAACAAAAATTTGAAGAGAAATGATGTTGGTGGGAGCGACTGCTATACAAGCGCGTGAAACTGCAGCTAAGTGTCAGACGAGCCGAAGAAGCCGAATGGTGAAAGCAGCTACGCGATAATGTGAGATGGCAACGTAGAGAGGAGGCTGAAGATCACAGACAGTGGCTTGCCACACGTTTACTTCACACTGTGGCTCGTCATGTCTTGCAAGAAATCTGACCCCTCCGATTGTATAAATTAGTGCATTGCCAAGCTTGCAGCAGGCTTTCACCTTTATGTGTTACGGGAATGTAACATGCTGCTGAACTGTTATTCGCTGTGAGGTAATTCATATGTGCAATTCAAGCTATAGTCATTAATCGCTGCAAATATGAATTGATGCAAG
Organism: Dermacentor albipictus; assembly: GCF_038994185.2. Lineage (NCBI taxonomy): Eukaryota > Metazoa > Arthropoda > Arachnida > Ixodida > Ixodidae > Dermacentor > Dermacentor albipictus. The sequence continues at coordinate 412,032,764 of NC_091821.1, forward strand.
TCAGCTATGCAAATTAGCTGATGACATGTTTTTAGGTTGTGCCTTATTGTGTTCGTTTAGTGAAACCTGACTTTTGTGCTGTACTGCAGATCGGAAAACGGCAAGGCTGCCGAGGTGAAGTCCAACACCACCAAGAATGCAACAGGTAAGCTAGCAGTTGTTCAGTGGCCTCTCAGTAGTGGCCATGCCAAAGGTTTGGGCAGGCATAGATTATAATGCAGGTTACTTTAGTAAGTTACCGAATTTTTATTAAGCTGCACAGTGTAGGATCTGGGAGTCATGGCCTCGGAGCCTGGCATGAACTGTGCATCGCTCTCTAGCCTATGGCACTGGTGCGTCTCATAACAGGGCCTATGCTACTAGGGCATCACATGGAGGCTGAGCGGGCCTACACTGTCCAAGCTTTCTTGACAAGGTTTTTTTTTCTTTAGTGATGAGTACGAGGTCGAGAGGTTGGAGGAATAGAACAGGGAGTTTATTTACATAGTAGAGGCAAGCTTATTTACAGAACAAGGGGTACTCATACTGGCCAGAGCACGGAGCGCAGTATATTGTTCTCGTAGCATAAGCTACAAGTCAGACCAGACGACATCTTTCTGGGAGAGCATGTCAGCACACATTAGCAGATACACCCTGCATCAAAGGTGTCCGTTTTTCAAACAATTGTCTTCCCTGGGTGATTAGACCAGGGAATCTGATGACTGTGTCTCGGACAATCATAATCGTCGAACTGCTCGCAAAACCCCTCCCATGACATCGCACCATTTTGCCGGACTCCACCTTCAATATTACGCGATCGCCCCCCGCATATGGCACGACCACGTGGCAATCTGGACACCTGATATGGATGCTGTTTCCATGGAAGACTTTGGCTCCTTGCATCATTTAGTGGGTTGCGGCTTGTCATGGTCAGTTTGCTGCAACCTGGGAAGCCTTGCCTTGCTGGTGGTTATCACATTTACAAAACCTAGTGGTCATTGTCACCTTGAACGTAGCTTCTTTGTTGACCCATCGCAGTCTGTGTCAGGCTTCGTCGTCTGGGCAATGCTGGTGGGACGTATTGTAAGCTTCACAAAGCTGATTTGTCTCAGGAAAGCAGGGGAGGTCCGCAGGTGCCTCCCCTGCTGCTCCCGCCAGCCAATCATAACAACAGCCACTCATCCACCTCTGTCTTGGTGTTGTCCAAACTTACCCATCAAGACATGAACGAGCATTATTCTCGGGCAACATCTTCCATTGAGCTCATTTTCACAGGGGTGGAATGCAAAGACCCTCATGTACTTGTATTTAGGTGCGTTCAACACCTGACGTTCAAAATTTAATCCAGAGCTCTCCACTGCAGTGCAGCTTATAACCCACTGCGCCACTTTCAGTGCGTTAAACCCCACAATTTATTTTATTTTATAATATGGCTTCTTAGTTATAGTATAAAAACAGCACTAGGTTTGTTTCCGACTTTGCAGGGTCCTATTAATAGCTTTGGTTGCTTTCACTAAGGCTTAATATTTAATGTCATCGTGTTAGTGAACGTGTTATAAACTGGTTTCCTGGAGCGTTGATGTAGAATTTCACTAACAGAACATTGAATAGTGAATAAACCTGGTGCTGCCACAGGGTGCTGGTAAATGTCTTGGTTTCTTTTATGTACTGCACCTGCCCTCAAGTTGGAACTGAAGAAAAATATCAAGATACAGTCTGGAGTAGCTAATAAGGAACTTTTACTAAGTGCAGAGGTTGTTTGGGTTGGAAAACAAGGAAATGTAGTATGGGTGGTAGGATAATTCTCAAGTAGAGTTGTAGATTTTGCAAAATGTACAGCCAAGGCTAGATAATTGGTAATTCTCGCTAAAGGTCTGTTACATTTTAAAATGAGCAACAGCTCAGCCTGGTAACCTTCATGGACTTCCCACACTAAGAGCATGCCCCAGTTTACAATCTTTGTACTGTATCATATGTCACTTTAGTTGGTGGGTGAATGGGAGACTATCGTCAGGTACCTACATTGAGTACAAAAGCAGATGGCGAAAGAGTTAGTATTACCACGTCTCCACCACAGCATATAAAAAGATAAAATATGTTTGGCCTTTATTGTCTCCACTGGTAATATTTCTTTGCTGCTCGCCAGCAGAGGTGCATCCATGGCAATCTCTGGCAATTTATATGAATATAGAATGTAGTCCGCAGTGATTGGGTCGGTTAGCCATGGGGGCTCGGGAATTGTTCTCGTTTATTGTATGTTCTGCATTGCTCCTGTGTTTCGGAAGCACTTTTCATGTTCATTTGGCACATGCTATAATATCGTATACTTCAAATGCACAGTGACATTCTCATCTGTCCACCTTTGTTATTGTTGTGGTTATAGTGTTTCTGATGCAGACAGAATGAAAGGGAATGGATATTCTGGTTGCACTTAATTCTGTAGCATCTCCACAGCACTACATTCGCCTAAAAACAGAAACAGGATGACGACACTGAAGCCAGTTCACTTCAATGCCATTAAGATGATTCATTTCAGTTCATAGATCACAAATCAAGAAGTCCAGGAGATGGTCCATTGCCTGATTAAGGGATTTCGTTTGCCAGAAAAGACAATTAGCAGTTCGTGGACATGAGGAACCGAGCTTACCTGCTGCAATGGCAATTGGTCAATTAAACTGCCACTTAAGGCTGCCTTGTATAAGATGCTGATATCAGATATTCTGTTTTGTTGTGATTGCGTTTTCATTGTCGATACTGTCTACACATTGCAGTTTAGGCGTGTTAAATGTTGAAGCAGGTGTAGTGCTATGTTTGCTGCTGCCTGTCTTTTCAATTTGTCTTTATTATTCATGTCTTAAATGGTTTTAATAAAAAGGCACAGGCTCAGCAGCCCTCTTACAACTCTAAGCAAGTTCCACTGCAGTGTGTCCCAATGCCACTGTGCGCTGCTCAGTAATTCTTGTCAATTTGTGCTGCTGCAAGCGAGCAAATTCATCCTATGTGGCAGTTTGGGTTATTGGTGGCATTGTGAAATTCGTAGTTCTCTGGCCCATCATAAGCATGAGTCGTAAGCAACTTCTAACATGTACCCCTAGACAATGGAACAGGTAGGTGGTACTACGTATTGCGACGACCACAAATTTTTATGTTGTTTTCGGTTTCAATGGAGGCATATAGTGTGGCTATGCATCAGGTACGCTTCAGCTCAGTGATGAGTATAAAGGCAACTTGCAACTTACTGGCGTAAGCCTTGGAAGCTGTAGAGTTAGCTAATGTACTCTTCTGCACTCTCCATCTGAAAGCACAGCTCATTGGCTCATTTCAAGCTTCTTTGCCGGCCTAATTTCAGTTAAAGTGATTATGTAGAAAAATAAAATTACGTTTTTTTTTGTTTTGTTTTTTTCCAGATTGCACCATATGGTATAACATTGTGGTGACCTGTCATGGTTGCTTAGTGGCTATGTTGTTGGGCTGTTAAGCACGAGGTCGCGGGATCGAATCCCAGCCATGGCAGCTGCATTTTGATGGGGGCAAAATGCGAAAACACCCGTGTCACACGACAAGTTAAAGAACCCCAGGTGGTCTAAATTTTCAGTCCCCCCTACAGCGTACCTCACAACCAGATCATGGTTGTGGTATGTAAAACCTCGTAATTTAATTTTTAAATTTAGCATAGTGGTGGAGCATTACAGCCATGCCTTTCTTGGTTGGAACAACTAAGGTCATGTTAGACGCAAAGAGCCTTCTTGAGCATTGCTCAGGTAAACATTCGTTAAGTTGTTCAGTCGAGCCCACTTATAACACTATCAGTTTTAACAATATATTGATTATAACAATGAGAAACTGCTGCTCCATCAACTTTTGTACGTTTTCCATGGTGAAATAACCTGCTTGCTCTGATGAAGTGCTCTGATGGCACATGATTGGTTATAACGATGAAGTCTGGCTGCTATGTGTCTGAGCCGAAAGGTAGGGAAATGTGAAATCCTTGGAAGGAAAAAGGAAAGAAAACTAGAATCGAGCCACTGCTTGATGGCCCGCTGCTCCAACAGCTGCTGCGCGCTCCTTTTCCAGCCTTCTCTGTGCACCTCTCTCCTGTCGCCCTTTCACCCCTCCAAACACGAATGAGCTGCACCAATAGCGCTATGCCATGCCAGCTGCACTGCTCGAATTTCACTCGCTGGCTCCTCATTCAGCGCAGTTCTGCAAACAGCTTAATCGCTCGCATTCTCTTTGTTGGTTGCGGCGTTCCTGGCAACGTGGTCTCTCAGCCTCGTTTGACTCTCCACCAAAACAGAAGATGGCTGATCCGCCTGTTGATCATCGGCAATGCACGACACTGCCAGTGAAAAGAAAGCGCACAGCTACAGATTCGGAAGCTGAGTGCGTCTAACGGATGAGGCAATCGTCGCAGACGTGATTGCATCGGATAGTGACCGCAACAATGGCAGCAATGATGGGTAGGGCAGGCTGCCTCATTGTTGCCTTCACAGGAAGTTCTGGCAGATGATTCAGTCCCTCCAGGGCTCGTTTTCGGGAGGAACCTTTTGCTGCATTACACGGAGCGCCTGAATGCCTTGGAGAAAGACTTCTGCGAGGTTCGGGTAAAGTGTGCAATGCTGACGGACATAGGGTTTTCTCATGCAAGCCAGTGAGGAGTACGTGGTGAAATGCTTGCGGCGATCTCGCCTCGGAGTTTCTTCAGGATTTCTCAAGCTGACAGGCTGCTGCGGCAATCTTCTCGCATTTTTTAAAAGGCTCCTTTTGGGGCCACCAAAAGCGATGCTTTGGTGGTGCTCGCATATCGCTTTCCACCCGTGACCCCTCTTTGCCGTTACTATAGCAGTGCCGTCCTTTAACGCCGACGACTGCGGCTTTTTACATGAGATCGGAGCCTCCGGGAAAGAGTGAAATGAGTAAACACAATCAGCAGCCCAATGGAGGAAGGTGGTGGGGAGGGGCACTGGCCTCCCAACCATTAGTTTTCTCGCACCAGCTCTGCCGTACCCCTATTTTGATTTTGTCATGCAACCTGGTTATGACAATTATCAGTTACAAAAATATCATTTTCGTGGTACTTGAATATTTTTGTAGGTTGGTTCAACTGTGACTGCAGTTTCTAGGTCGTGAACAAATGCATTGCAGTGGAGCAACTTAGCACAGTCATTCACTCGTGGCTGCTGGGCCTGTGTGGCTGATGCCGTAATAGATATCGGCAAAGAAGCCTGTGAATAAAGGTTCTTGCATAGATAAAAGTTAGAGTAAGCGTGAAATTGGAAGTTATAGAAATAAAGTTCAAACAGAATACAGTAGACTTCTGTTAGAACTTGACGGGACGAACGAAATGGATAGAATTATCCAGCAGGTCAAATTAAGAAGCAGAAAAAACAACCAATGTCATGCCAGTATCTAGCATGCTCTAACAGTATCTAACAGTTTTCATGTGTTCAAAGCAGAAACTAAATGTAGAGATGGCAACAGAGCTAAAAAATACCAACCTGAAGTGCATCCAATTTTTTCACAAGAAAGTGGCAGTTTCCCCAAAAGGCAAAGCATCAATTGCAATAGCAAATTAGTAGACTGCTATCTGAAGTAAGGATGGTAGTTTTATCAGCTGTGTAAACTCGTAAACGTTAGCTTACTAATTAAATTAACAAGCATGGTGCCATGCATGCACAGACAAATAGAAACGCACCTAACTCAATGAGCGAGAACACTCGCTGTCAGAATGCTGACGTGAAGAACATTGGCAGCAGCGAGCGAATTAACCTTCGTGCTGCCTCTCGCGTCAATGCTGACTAAGTGGCGAGAACACAGTGCATACGAAGCTATCAGCCTTTGGATCACCTAGGCTCAGTACTCATCTCGGATTGTTCTCAAAATTGGGCCCGTGTGGCTGTGCTTAGCCACATCATATGCAGCAGCTGCTGGTCAACGTCGATCTGATGAAGCCAGAAGGTCCTGAGATGCGCACTGTCATTCTGCTATTGCGTAGTGCTTTAAGACAGCTACGGGAAACCGGATATGAAATTGAGCTGGTAGGCGACACTGGAATATACCACCAGTGCAAAACATGACGCTCACCTGGCGCATGAGCAGGGAAGAGTGGTTCATTTGGGTTATTGCCTATTAAAGCATGCAGTATGCTTCAAAGGGCACTACGTATGTCCCAGGTGCTGTCAAACAGAAAGGTGAAGCTTATCGCAATAGGGTTGCCGGCAATGCTGTGAATGCGCCATGCGAAGACCCTGGAGGAGATTTGCTGATACTGCAGTAGGAAATCGAGTGTGCACCAATGTTTCACGTGAGGCTTGTGGGCGAGTACGGCAGGAAAGCTGCTATGGCAGGCAGCTACGGTTCTTGATCACGTACGCTTCGCGCCTTTTCTTGTTTACATGGCCATGAAAACAGGAGAAGCACGACATCACCATGCACACGGGCCAGGGAAACGGGGTCCGAATAAAGCACACGCACTAATCGCCCATAACCGACAGACGTGCAGTGACGTCGTCCTTACATTATGATGCCGAAACCCTGGAAGGAGACTGCATCATTGGAAGCACTGCTGCCCGAGTCATAGGCCACATGACAGTCCAATTATCTGCACGAAGCAGCCGACACCAACACTCCAGACTGAATGCGCAAGCAGGAAGATATCCTGTACCTCTGGACGTCTCCCGAACAACGGGTCCCGGTTACACACAAGGCGTTTAGCCTTGATTAAGGGGATCAAACACAACACAGCAAAACGAACTGCCAGCTAGACAACCACAGCCGAAGAAATCGCCATTACTCTTGCTCCTCTCACGACTGTCACCACAGCATGAAGACCGACCACCACCGGCTAAGCAGCTTTTGAAACAGCAGCCCCAAGTACAACTTACCAACCGCATTGAGGGCTTCTAAAGCATTTGTCTTCGGCGACAAAACGTACTCCAGCTGCTACAACAGTCGCCACAGGGATGGCTGCATTACTGTTGAGACACTGCATACAGCCACCTTGGTTTAGAACAGGCCAACGCGAGCGCTACTGCTCTGTCGAGGACTGCACAATCCCAACCCGGCCGTATGCAATTGCACTAAGGTTTTCGACCATAAAGCTCACCTTCAACGAGCAGCAGAGCTATTTCCCACCAACTACACTGCAAAGTCCGCCACCGCCAGATATGTCTGACAACAAGTTTGACAACTTATCCAAAAATGACTGAAAGTGTGTAACTCTACCTCTACTGTTGTGATCTACCATGTACCGTCGTGCCAATCTACCAGCGGACACCTTTGTGGGACCTACATTTACAACCAGAACGACATGGACAACCTGCTCATCATGAACAGGTCCAAAAAATATAATGAAAGAAACTCCTCTGGCGACTCTTCCTGTCATCTGCCCCGTTGCATGATTTTGGGGCTTCTGTGCCAGCCTGGTCGGACGCCAGCAGCAACCGCTTCACCACCGTAGCCAGGGTGTAAGGCTGTTGTTGACTTGGAATGCGATGATTAGAACAGCTACTATTCAAGCCAATTCGACCACTGCCAGCTGGAAAACTTTATACGTAAGAAGGGTACAAACAATCTAGCGGATGGAAAATGTATCGTACAGTCGCTGTTTGGCGATGTACTGAACATTTGTGCCAACAGTGTTTTCCGGCAACATATAAACCGGTAAAAGAGAAGTGCAACTGTATTGAGTCATTTTTTGCGTTCTCGGTCGGGAACATTGGCACCAGGAAATTGTACGTAGTGGTATCATATCAGCGAGGTTCTACTGTACAGTGTAGACAGCTTATAACGTAAGTTGCAGGAGTTGTAAAAAGTCCACGCTTTAAGCGGTAGCGCGTTACAACTAAAGCATGCTTTTTTCGGCTTTTGCCTATGCCAAACAGACCACCCACCTTTCAAACACAATTTATTACATGTTTCACTCACACACACATTCAACACAATCTCAACACAGCATAGTAACGAAGTTCTCCTGACAAGTGCAGCATCAGCGGAAGAACGCTGTTATTTTCGTCTGGCAATTTTTTTTTAACAGCGCTTCGAACAATTTCATCCTCTTCAAGGCTTAAGCACTGAAGCGCTTTCTCACTCAAACTGTTCTTCGTGCAGTACATCTTCACTTTGCTGAGGTATTCCAAAGCGTTTTTGCACGAAACATCTGGGTCTGGCGTCAGGTCGACATCATCGTCCGACTAGTCTTCGCTTGCAAGCTCCACTCTACCGTGCACCGCTGCGACGATCGCATCATCCGTGCTCACTTCCTCGCAGACAGGAAGCTCCGACTCACCGGTATCGGCATATTCTTGGAAGGTGTCTGTGGTGGAAACAAACTTGCTTTCAACGAGGCCGGACCACACGTCATCAGTGTTGACCGCCTCATCGGCAACATTGTCGCACGGCTCATAGGCGTCAAAAGCCTCTGGATTGTGCACGAAGCCTGCTTTGTTGAAGCACTTGCTTATTGTAGTGGCTTTTACCTGCCACCACGAAGTGGCAACCACATCACTTGCACCCCTTAAATTCACATTAAAAGGCTGCTGCTGCTGCTGCTGCTGCTGCTGCATACTCAGCAAAACTCTTTTGCAGATGCGTTTTTTGTAAAGTGCCTTTACTGTTGTGATGACACCTCGGTCGAGTGGCTGACATTTTGCAGTCGTGTTGGCAGGCAGAAACTTTAACTTGACTGCAGTCAACTATGGCTTGATGTTGTGGGCTGTGCAATTGTCGAGAATGAGCATGACCTGTCGCTTCTCTGCCACCATGTCTTCATTGAACTTGCAAAGCCAGCTTGTGAACATGTCTTGCGTCATCCACACCTTTTTGTTGGATTTGTATGTCACTGGCAGGCACTCTCGCTTTTTAAAGCAACATGGCCTCGCTGATTTTCCAATGACAAACAGGCAACGCTTGCTGCTTCCATTTATGTTAGCGCAGAATAACACAGTTATGCGCTCTTTTGAGGCCTTGCGGCCAGAGCAGGCTTCGCCTCTCAGCGGAAGAATGCAGTTCGGAAAAAGCTTGTAAAATACGCCAGCTTCGTCAGCATTGTATACGTCTCTGTCCGTATACGTGGACAACATGGTTTCCAAATTTAAGCGAAGCCAGACTTCAATGGACTCGTCATTGACATCACCGATTTAACCACACACTACTTTGCAGCTGATGCTATGGCGATCTTTGAATCGCTGGATCCATCCATTAAGTGGATTTAACTCGTCGTGGCCTAAAAGAGCACCAAGGGACTTGGCTTTTTTGTTGGAGCATGGGGCCACTCACTGGTATGCTCTGAGCCCCAACTTCATGGAACCGTCTGAAGAGCGCTGCGTCCATGTCTTCATACTTCGACATACCTATCTATTCTCTTCTGTGACAGGGAAGACTCGTCTTGCTGCAGTTGCTGCCGCAATTGGTCCTTGTTCTTGTGTATGGTCGACACAGTTGTGTTGGAAATGCCGTATTTGGCCGCCACTGACCCTTTCCTCAGCCACCTTTCTATGTCCCTTATAATGCATTCCTTTGTCTCCAGCGATAAGGCATGCCTCTTTCTCACATCGCTTGTAGACGCTGCCAACGCCATGGTGACAAAAGCCCGACAACACACGTGCACAGAAGACAGCTACAACACAAGATCACGCCGTGCACACACCAAATGCAACAAAGAGACTGAAAAAAAGGAAGTGTGCTGTCACCGCTATCACTTCTACCCTGCACTCTATGCAGCGCGCACCCTGATTGGACGCTGCTATAGTAACGAAAACACTCTCCCTACTTCCTCTAAAGTTTCCCGCCCTTCTCCTCCTTTTTGTTTCGCTTTGCGCCGCTGGTCTCCACGCACACGCCCAAGCTCCCCGTTTGCGCGCCCGCCAACCGTGCGGTCGGGCGGGCACGTCTCTGAGAAAAGGCTGTTTCATGGTCGCATGCTTAAAGGAACTGCGCTATAAACAGTATTCTGCATCACGTGCCTACACAATAAACGGTCTGCCTGTACATTGAGTTCTATGGAAGACATATCGGTGATCAAAAAACCCACGCTATAACCGGTCCTGCACTAAAAGCGGTTACATTATAAGTGCTCTGCACTGTATTGTTAACTGCCATTTTTGCTTGAAAAACTTGATTTGGTAGGCCAAAAATAAGCTTTTGCTGCTTGAGATGAGGCGAATTCACCATCCCCTGGAGCTGTTAAGACATACTACAGCCATCGGGCTCATGATTAAGGTCACTGTTTGGACCAGGCAAGACCGTGCTGATTGACCAACCTTGAACTACATATCTGGTGAGGTCCAGCTTTAGGATCAAAGGGGAAGGCTTAGGCCCATGAGACTGTAGGGATGCCGGCAGGGGCCTTAGGTCAGGATCAAGCCTTAACCAAAATATAGAATTAGCAACAGTTGAATTTTAAAAATTCCACTTTAATGAGACCGATATCTATGATGAAAATGTGGTTTACGAAGATAATGCAAATTCGGAGGTATAGAATGGTTTCAAATACAAGGAGAAATCGTTAGGAGGATCCAGTATTGTGTGAGATGCTCCTTTCTTTCTCATTGACCTGGCAATCGCACAATCAGGCCAGGATTACTAGGTGGGAGAATACGAGACATGCCCCTCAATGTTTAATCTGTCCTTGAGTACTTTTTATGGTATAACGTAGTCAATTTGCGTTAATATGATCTTGACGGCACCGAAAAAATTGATTGAATTATCCGACTGATCGAATTTAACAAAAAGCAAGAAAAAAACAAATGCCAGGACACACTACTGGTCCCCATTTCGCCAACGCCTCGTCTATTTTTTCAATGCCAGTGCAATCATTCATTGGTGCGCCTTACTTCAGTGAGTTGCCGCGATGCGACGTACCCAGATGGTACGGCTGCTTGCGTCACATGTGTGTCTGAGCTTGAGTTGCTGCCGTTCCGCTGGTGAAGCAGTAGACGTTCTGTCGCTGCGTCTTTCAGGTTATCACGCATCTGCCAGTCTTCCTGAGACTTCCATTGTGAGGCGCCACCCAGATGGCACTCTCCCAAAGCAGGTGCAAATGCTAGCCGATGGGGGAGAGTAGGAACGGATGATAGAGGAGGGTGGTGAACAGTTGGATCAGCCGCATCTGGCTGGCATTGAAAAAAACAGGAGCCGTTGATTTGGCATTATTTTCCCGATTCTAACACACCCCCAAATCCAATTTGCCCAAAGTACAAAACTAGCACAGACGGGATAATAAAGCTCCTAAACAAAGTAAAAATCTAGGCGCACCCAACCTTTTTGCAAGAGAAATGGCCAAGTGTTTAATATGTGCCGCACAGCGGTGGCCGGTTTTCTAAATCAACTTTGCCGCATAGCTTTAACTCTGCTTCGCCGTAATACATGGTTGTTGTGCAAAAAAGCATACGAGTAGCGGTTGTGGTTTCATGCTCAATTATGGCACGCAGATAAATTTTTGCCCCGATTTTCTTGAGAAAAATAAAGCCGTATATTAAAATTGGCTTAATACCGTAATCATACATTGTGGGCTAGGGTTATTGCTTGAATATCTTCCTAGGGCAGGTTGAAAATAGATATTTTCAGTGGGAGGCGACTTGTATTCATTGGATTCACTGTCCCCTAAGCTCCATCGATACAGGCACTGCCACTTTCGGATTCACCATAGCAGTCGGGTGTATGCGTGCTGACTGGTCAAGGTTGAATTATCCAGCAAAGGCCAATTTTATGATCGAACTAATAAAAGTTTTGGCCCATAGAAATGCATGGGCACAAGCTAGGACCTTTGGCTGGGATCGATTTAACAGGAGTCGATTAACAGAAGTGTACAGTAAAACCAAATAAAACATAGCATCTGAAAATACAAAATTCCTGAGCTTTTGTTTTTATTCCTGTTTTGTGGCTTTGAGCATGGTGTTGCAAGGAGCCATCCCAACGTATCTTATGACTGCTTAGCACACTAAACATAAAAATGTATTGGTGAATCATGGCTTTCTCGTCATTTTTAAATGCAGGAGTTGGGACAGCAGCACAGCAGAAGCAAGCACCACTGCAGCTGCCCGACTTCTCGTTCCTATTCAAGCCTGTTCGCTTCTCACTCCTGTTTCCAGCCAAAAAAGTGTGAGAAAATCTTGCTTGAAACTCGGCAGCTGTACATCTGGGACAACTGTGCCTTATGCATATGCTTCTCTTCTGTCTAATGCTGTTTTGTTATAATTTTTAAGTTGTGTAAGTTACTTAAGAAACACCAAGTGGTCAAAATTCATTTGGAGCCCTCCATTATGACATCTCTCATAACCCGCCGTGCAGTTTTGAGATTGAAACCCGGCAGCTATCTTTTTAAAACGTTCATCTTATGCAATGTATAATCTTATGCAATATTTCTTGACACACTGTGCTGTTCACAAGCTATGCCAAAATGCAAACACCAAATCAAGTGCATTCACTGTGTGAGAAATTTATGCAGTGATCTCACAATGATGAAGACAATGTGTAATGCTTGTCAAAACAAAGAAAGCTTCACTTTTAGAAAGTTCAGGTTATCTGCTTTTAGGCAACGTGTAACTGCATTTTTGTTATATTACAGGAATTCGTTGCATTGCCCAGTATGATGTGTTAATGGCATAGCGGGGTGGGTGGTTTGCTTTAAAAGTGTTAGCAGAGTATGTCAGGTGCATTGCATTTTGTGCAGCCCATTGCAGTATAGCATGCCAGTGTCTTTCTCTTGGCTGTGAGGTTGCGATGGTTGTCTGAGAAAAAAGTGTTGGAACCTCTAAACATTAAGGCAAACTTCATTTGTAATGTGAAAGTCCCTTGTTTAGAAAGTTATTGCTATTTTTACTAGCTGCACAAGATCTTGAACACAACTTTGGCATAGGGCCTACTTCGGCATATTTTTAGTGCTTCACTGCTAATGCAACGCTTTCAAATTTGGCGTTCAAGATGGCTAAGCATGCAGTTATTGTCATCCTCTGTCCAAAGAGACTACTGTATTGCAGCCGCCATGGTTGCTCAGCGCCTATTAGCGGCAAAAAGTTTGAGTCGCTCCCTCTCGGGAATGACGTCACGGCCAGGACACCTCTCGCTCTGGCTCTCTTGGCTGCCACGCATGATGCGCAGGATATTGGGTGTGCCAGCCGTACCTTCTGAAGGATGTTTCACCTGCTTTCTGCTGTAACACCTAAACTGCAGTTCTCTTTTTAAAACCATGTGGATTGTGAAAATTTGCAGCATGTATATCGCAAGCTATGGAGCATTGAAGAAGCCTACTGCTTTTGCAGTGCAGAGGTGTGTTGTGCCTGCCTGTAAATTTTGCATGAAAAAAAAATGACTTCAAATTAAGCATTGAAAGTTTTGTATGATGCTTCGCTCGAAATCTAACATTTCCTTAGTACTTAGTTATGACACACATTGCATTATAGATGAAACAGTAATCTTGGTATTTCGTGTCAACATTATAAAACTATGTTAGAAGGATACTGCCTGCGAAGCTCTAATCAAGGTTCCTATTGCTCTGGTAGTCATATACGTCTGAAGACGCCCTTCTTTCCACCGGCTACACCCGGGGGGGGGGGGGGGGGGGTGACAAAGACCTATGGGCCCCGGGTGCCAGACGACCTAGCTACGCCACTGCCGACCTCATAAAGAAGACTCCACAAGCCTCAAATCATCTCAATTCTTTTACCTTCTCTGGTGAATGATGATATCTTCAATGTGTCCCTTACTGGAATGAGGCTTCTGCTTTTTGCTGACAGTAGCTGTACGGTCTAAAATGCACACTTCGCGAAGAAATTTAGGTCAAGCAGCTATGACGGTTTACCCAAACATCCATCATAACTGTTCCTCAAGCAACAAGCACATAGATTGCTCCATGCTTTTTCGTGGGTTGCAAACAGCTGAAAGCATTGATTAGCTTTACTTCAAATTGCTTATAATTAAATGGCAAAGAACAACCTAATCTTGAGAAGCAGTCAAAAAGGAAATGGCACCAGAAGAATCTAGACTGCAATGTTAGTTCAGTCCTCGTGCTACTGCCGAACGCCCTTGTGATGCATTGCGAAAATCAATATATTACCATGAACCACTTGTCGTGAGCAAACAAGCTTTAGTGGGTTGAAATCAAGGTAAGTGTTACAGATGTAATATATAGCCAGTGTTTGTTGCATGCTTGTTGTACCACAGAAGCATGGTCGCTTATCTGTATTGTTCTATCCTATGCTTATCTGTATTGTTCTATATTATGCTTGCTAGTTTGATTTTATTATTCATGTGAGCTATACTTCAGAGTATAGAAACACGCATGCAAAACCCTCAATGCACTAGACTGAGCTCCATCAGCTGGCACTGTAACATTGCTCTTGAGATACTGAAGTTTTATAGGAAATAAGCTCATTGAATAAATTTTTGACAAACGAAGAGGCAGCAGAAATATATTTGAGAGGACTGCCATCGGTGTACTAGCATAGGGAACAAGGGTAAACAAATGGAAAATACTGCAAGAAGTGCCAAGACACTGCCTGAACTGTAGCAGGTGATCGCCACGAGTGCGTGCCCTGACATCACCTGAGCAGTCCTCAGTCGTTCTTGGGGCTATTGACAATGTGCTGCAAAGCACATGGTTGCGGGTTTGATTCTCTGCTTGGGCAGCCACATTGCAATGGTGGCAGAATGCAAAAGGGCTTGTGCACCTTCCTTTGGATTCATGTTAAAGATCCCCAGGTGGTGAAAATAACTGCCAAACTCTCCACAATGCAGATTCGAAACATTATAACCCACTCTTTTGGGATGTAGCAAGAGCCTTTGTTTTCAAACTATGGAAAGAGCTTGCAGTGAGGCATCTGAAATATCACTCATTATCTATGACGCTACAATTGCAGAAAACTTTTTTTTGCAATGAAGCGATAGCTAAGCGGGTGAAGTTTCTGCACATGTATCCGTACCCATTGTAGTCTGGGCAAGTTTGGCACCGGTTTCATTATTGATGTATCTGACCTTGCACAGCTCCTTTACGTTAGTGGAGGGAGACAGTTAACGCTGGAAGAATTTCTGAAGCTAATTGATGTTTATAGACATCTTACGCGTATAAATTTTTGAATGGTGAGCTACACATCAGAGCCCCAAAGTGGCCATATGACCTTGGCGTCAGCGAGAATGTGCAACCAACGCCACTGGTAGTATACCCGGCACAACATAAGTAAGCTCACTGACTTGTTTGCACACATTACGGCTGCACATATTTCCTGATGGGCTCGCATGGTTTTCGCGTAGACATTGCACAGACACATATGCTTCGACAGCCATTTGTTGCTGAAATTTGTCATCAGTCTCTCCGGAAGACTGACAGGCAAAATACAGCGCAGCCCACTTATAGCGAAACCACATATAACAATATGTCGGTTATAACGATGGGTCAAGGCAACAGTGGCATTTTATGCATTAGGTCTATGCGGGAAAAAACCATATATAACGATGTTATTCACTGCATATCGGATATAACAACCAAAATTTTGCTGTCAGGACAGCGTTTGCCATTCAGAATATTCCTGACATATGCATTGCTTGGTTTCCCTGAACGTATGATGCCAAGACAGGGCGTTGTTCACCTACGCAATTCCGTATCTGCCGCCATTACCGCACAACGCGTTCCCCCCTGCCCGTACCACCGACGCACCGGAGAGCATCGCGAGTTGGCACAGCACGCCACAAGATGGCGCCAGCTGCTTCACGTTTTTGCACCTTGCGCCTTGCTCACAATCACACCAAAAGAGAGAGAGAGAGAGAAAGCGAGAAAAAGTGAAAAGCTAAGCGCTGGGGTGGCGCCCCTCCTCTAACTCGGTTCCTCTCGCAGCAAGGGCAATAGTAGCTTCACAGCTGAAGCTACCGAAGCAGCAGACAGCCCAGTTCAAAGATGGTGCTGACAAAGCGGAAAGCTGTGTTGCTTGACACAAATATGCAAATTTTGTAGGATTTTCGATGCGGCTTCAAGGTGAGCACCCTCGTGAAGAAATATGAGCTCGCACAGTTGACAATATCTTCAATTCTGAAGACCAGGAGCACCACGATTGTGAAGGCAGGAAGTATTAGTGGCCATGCCGATCAGCGGAAAAGGGTTAGGGACCCTTTGTAGGCTGATGTGGAAGAGTCTCTTTACCAGTGGTTTATCACAACCCGCACGCCTAATGTGCCTATCAGCGGGCCAATATTTGCTGCCAAAGCGAAAAACTTTGCTTTTCTTTTGGAATGGCCAAACGTTGAGCCTGGAGGAAGCTGGATTCAGCGTTTTAAAGAGCAGCATGGCATTGTTTCTAAAGACGTGGAAGGGGAACCGGCTTCCTTGGAAATGCAGGCGAAAGAGCAGTGGCTACTGACAGCTGCCCAACATGCTGGAGCGTTACCCGGACAAGGATATTTACAACTGTAACGAAACTGCTTTTTTCAAATGTTGCCGTCGAAGACGCACGCTTTCAAAGGAGATACATGCCCCGGCGGGAAGCACTCTAAACTTAGGGTGACTGTGTTGCTGTGTGTTAGCATGGATGGGAGCCATCGCTTCAAGCCTTTCATTATTGGGTGATCCAAAAAGCCAGCATGCTTCAAGAATCGGCACATCCCCATCCACTATCGCAGCAATAAGATGGCGTGGATCACCTGCGACTTGTTCGAGGAGTGTCTGCTCGAGTTGGACAGCATAATTGAAAGTCAGGGAAGAAGAGTAGTGTTGCTACTGGACAACTGTGGCACACACAGCGTTAACCCGAAGCTGACAGTCCAATTGATGTTTCTGCCTCCTAACACTGTGGCGAGCATGTAGGCATCGGACGCCGGCATGATAGCCAACTTTAAGGCTTTATATTCGGTAGTGCATGCTGGAGTGGCTAATCTTAGTCGTTGACCGCACAGCTACTGGCACATCGGGCCGTGCAGACAGGCCCCCTGACTTGAAAATCAGCCTTTTCAAGGCCGTGTGCTTCGTCTATGGTGCGTGGCATGAGGTGAAGCAGTCCACCACACAAAACTGCTTCAAAAAGGCAGGCTTTGTGCACCAGGACGAACCTATCCCCCCTACTGATACTGAGACCATCACGGTGGATGCCGCTGATTTAACCAAGCTCTGGGAGCATGTGGTACTGGTGACACAGGTGGTGCGTTGGAGGAGTTCTTGACTGCAGACAGTGCAGCCTCATTCTGTGATGAAATCACCGACGAGGCGATCGCTGAAGGTGTGCTGTTACGACAGCGGCAATGATGTGTGACGGTGGCGGCAGCAGCAGTGACAGTGGCTCCTTGACTCCGACCTCGATGTCCACGCTAAGTGCATTGTCCTCGATTGACTCCTTAATTGATTTTATGCATTACAAAGGATTGCTGCCAGTGTTCGCGCAGCAGCTGGAAGCTATGAATACTGTGGTTGTGAAGCTGAAACTGCTACGAATGTAAGTGCAGATTTCAGATTATTTCAATGCCTGCTTGACAGGATCTTTGGCTCTAGAAATAAAGTTTCATTTTTCTATGTCAATTTCAGGTCCTAGTTCAGTGTCTTCTTCTGCACCTGCTTGTTCCTCTTTAGTTTGCTCACTGGTTTTTCCATTTACAGTTGAACCTCGTGTTGGAAAACAAAGGCCAAAATAAAGCATACTAACAGGGAAAACGTGCGACCAGAAATCATAAAAAAATTCTGCACACGCAACTGTAGTTGATATCTACATAATGCGAAGCGTTGCAGCATGGTACACGGACACGTGCCGAGCTGGTGCAACCTGACCTGCCAGAAACTCATGTTCTCATTATTACGACATTGGCAAGCTTACGTTGACGCTTCTTCAATTTGTCCTGGGTCGGCAGCTTCATCAGCCATTGCATTTTAGCGGGAAGTTTTGACGTGCCCACTAGGCGAAAATTGTTACTGCATGAGACGCCGACTCGTGTTCAGCTTATGGGGCCCGAGGCAAGCGTTGTCGTTAATGCAGCATTGGCAAGCTTACGTTTGCGCTTCTTTAATTTAACCTGGGTCAGCAACTTCCTCGAGTGGGATATTTTGGCAGACAGTTTTGACATGCCCCTTTGGTGAGAATCATTGCGGCACAAGATGCCGACGAACTGGTGGGGCCCAAGCGTTTTGTTGATTCCCGGCTCTGACGCTTTGTCCCCGTGACAGGAAGCCAAAATAAAATCGAGCTGGAGGACAGCACCGGAACACGATTCTGCCAGAGCAAAACATGACTATCGCATTACGTCGCCTACAATAGTGAACAGCAGTACATTTTGATTATTATGTGTTTGGCCTATTAAAAACATGCAGTATGCTTCTAACGGCACTACGCCACGTGCGCTGTGAAACAGATAGGTGAAGATGGTTATTGCAATAAGGTTGGCGGCAATAGCTGTCGGTGTGATGAGCTGCGAGGTGATCTGATGGTGCCAGAAACTAAGTGTGCGCCGGCATTTTCACATGACACATGCAGTTGAGTACTGCAGGGAAGCTGCCGCAGCGGGCACCAACTTCCCTCAATCATGCGTCCCTTGCACTTTTCTTTGTTCTCCTGTGATCTTATGGTCAGAAAACATATTGTACAATCCCAGTTTGGCAATGTACTGAATGTTCATGCCGAAAAATGGTGTCTTTCGGGAACATGTTAACCGGTAAAAAGGAAATGTAACTGTATTGGCTCATTTTTTTTTCTCATTCTCAATCACAAATGTTGGCGCCAGGAAATCATGCAAAACGGCATTGTATCAAGAAGTTCCTTGTATATTAGCATATCGAAAATATTCATGCATCTATAAAAATGAGCAAGTGCTGATGCCAGTCATGCTCAAGTGTCTCGTGTCAAACATTTTAACTAGGACCCCACCTGCCTAAACTGTCTTTCAGAAAAATATTCAAGGCACTGACAATGCACGTTTCAGAGTGCTTCCTGTGACTACTGCATAAAACACTTATAAATTGAAAAAGTATGAACCAAGAAGCAGAAAAATGTGAAAGTTCACAGTAGCAATAACCTCCAACTTCTGCAGCAACTTTTGGCAACTGCCCCCATGCTGGCCATGATTCGTCTGACACAATATATGAACTCTACACTTTGGCAGGCACATTTATAAAAGAAGGTTATCATTCATCCTCGCATCCATGTCAAGTTGAACCTCAGTGTTACAAACATCTACATAACAAATTCTGATATGACTATGTAGATCTAATTTGTTGTAATGAAAGTATTCTTAGGTCGGATGCGACTTCGTTACGACTAAGTTTGACTGTGCATGGACTATGAAATTGACTCCTGTACAGGCTGTACACTCATCGGTGAGGCTACATTGAGAGCCACGTGGACAGCACAACTTGCCATAGCTGTAAACAAAAGATGTCCTTCTCTATTTGTGGTTTTCAATTCTGCAGCAGTGGAGGTAACAGGCAAAAACTTGACCTGCAGACTACCACTCTCTGTTACCATGTCAGTAGGAAGCGACCTCTTGCATACAAATCTCTTACTTCCCAACATTTTGACACACAGAGCCTACAGTATTGAACAACTGCATGCTGCAACAGTGTGGGCCTCATTGTTTCTGGCTCTTCTCATTGAGTAAACAAAGCACAGGTGCACCAAACAGGTGTCATTGAATACTATACTATGGATATACTATCTTGGATATTCTATCTAACTTGAAGGGGATCACGATATAGTTCGAGGTGTTGATAATTCGAAATACATGCAAAAATGCCTATCTGTAGCACATCTGTTTGCAGAGCTGCTGAAAAGTAGGAATTTGCAGATTTTGTTCTTTGAAGCCATGTGGAACACACATTTATTTATTATTATTATTAAATATTTATTTATTATTTATTATTGGTCACATTTATTTCTGGCTATGGAGAGTACATTTGCGCAATAAAAACAATGAAATGTTTGAGGTAAAGCCTCTTTCGTATAGTCATCTGTAATTGGTTTGCTGAATCGTCCACAACTGGTGGGAGCACTTGCTCCAGTCTATCAAAAATGCTGCTTTAGGCTGAACGTTCAGTTTCGTCTGCTGAGATGAGAATTTCGAGGCATCAAACACAGTGTTGCATAAGTGATACAGTGGGCATTAAAGTTGAATTGCAAAACAACTCTCCCTGCTTTTATTTGTTGGCCATGTAACCAGTTTGTACAGACCAGGTTAATAAGCTTCAAGTAACCAAAGGTTTTGTGGAGGTCCTGGGACGCTTAGAGGGTGACCAAAAGTACGATGGCATCAGCAGGTTCTCTGGAAAAATCAGTACAGTGGTGTAGATGCATTGCACAAATAAACATTTTTTTTTTATTTCACAAGGCTTGTGTTGCATTAAGGCCTTCCTTTCTTTCACCACTACAACATTGACAACCACAGACAGCAGTGAACATTGTGTTGCAGGGAAATCCTGTACTGACTTCCATTGTTTTGTGCTAAAGAATGGGAGAATGTTTAACTGAAGACTTAATGCATGTGAATCTCAAATACATTGTAAAGTAAAACAATGGAGGTAAGATACCAACAAAAATTTATCTAAATTAGCATAGCAAATAGTCATGTTTATTGAAGGCAGCAGTTTGGTACATAAGCAAATGACGGGAAAAAAAGTGGGTTTCAGCACCACATATAATTTTTATGACATCACAGCAGCATCACAATAGAAGCTGGCAAAAAGGACTTAACAAAAACTCCGTTTGAATATGAAGCAAGACTTGAACTTTGTACCGTGGTGACTTTTCCCACAGAAAGGGCCCCGTTTCCATTGAAGTGACACTTGGTGGAAGGTAACAATGGTGGAAAAAGTAAATGTGGTGTAAAAGTAATAGTTGCAATGTACACTGCGCATTGTACCATAAACACCTAAGAAGCATTTATACTGAGGATGGCCTAACATTGAAAATTGGCTATGCCAGTTCAGCTTCCTAACGGGGAGGTTTCAAAAGAAGACTTGCCTGTTAAGAACATACAAAAATAATCCCTCTATAGCAACTTTCTTAATGTTGAAAATGGCTACATTTTTGTGTGCTCTGGGAGCACATAACATTGCTGATGCTTGGCAGTATAAACCTGAGATGAAATAATGTAACTTCGTAGCATGGAAACAAAGGATGAGACAGAAGGGAAACGACATACACAAGTGCTGACTTCCAACGGAAGGTTTACTTCTGAAACAGTGTCACAATCTGGCGTGGGCCTTTACATTACGTTCCTCCCCAGAGCACTTGTGTGGCTCTCGGTCCCTTCCACTGCACCTGGGCTCTTGTCGAAACTACTGCCCAAGTATGAAGGCCTCTACCATGTCATCTAATGCACATCTACGCTCAACTACGTGATCAATGTAGTGGGTCTTGCTCTCCAGCGCTTTCTAGTGAGTCGTCCTCTTGTGTGCTTTTGCTCGTGAATGCCACTCATTCTGAGAGAGAGTGCTCTGCGCTAACAGTTGGTCCCAAACACCGGTGACTATTAAACGCCTTTGCACTATTTATACATGAAAAGCCATGTGCATTTGCCATATTACAATTGCATAAAGGGTGAAAGAAAAAGAACGAAGAACATACCAACAAGGGTCACTACACATTATGAAGAAGGGAACAGACAGACAGACAAGGAACTTTATTGATAGTCCCGAGAGGTTCCGATACCCCTTTTTCAGGGAGGTGAAGCCACGGGCCACTTCCACGTTGGGACGAGAAGGCCAAGCTTCGCCACATCATGGGCTCTCTGGACAGCCCATACTTTACGTGAAGACGAGAAAAAAAAATTCTTAATTTCAAGTAACCTGCAAAAATTCATTTGTCATTGCCTACACATGTCGCACCTAAATGGCACAATTCCTTGCTCAACAATGCAATAGATGGCACATTGACAGACCCCCTAGCCAGTTTTGCTACTTCAACTATTTCTTTCATCTGCTGGTCAGCATGTGAATACAGTACAGTGCACATTCAGACTGTGCTTTACATCCACAGCTTCTACAACGCTCTGCCACATGTCCTTGCATTCAATCATGGACGTAGTTGTGTTCATGAAGGCAGTCATTTAGCCAACGCCCTGTTTGTCCCACATATTGGTTGCCGCATGGCAGAGGGAAAGTATATGCCGCACCCTTTTTGCACTCTACAAGATGGACACGATGCTTTGTAGAGCATTTTGTCTTTGGCGATTGGGCAAACCTCTTGCACAGTGCTGACAACTTAGGTGGTGTCAACATGAATACCTTTACCCTTGTCTTCTCGCCCCGTTTTTCAAGTTGTGTGAAACCTGATGTGTATATGGGATAGCTGCAATTTGTTGCACGTCTTCAGGCCTTCATTTTCTTTGCTTTGATCCTGCCTGCTTGCTTCACTTTGCACGCCTTTTTCTCTTTTCACCTTGTGGTGCGTCACGTCTGCTGCAGCTGATGTTGTCTGCTGGGAGTCGCTAGCTGCATAATGCAGAAGCTGCCGTGCATTAAGTGCGAACAGGATTACTTTAGCATGTTTCTGAGGCAAGACTCAATGATTGCCCCCTTTTTGCAAGTTTAATGTGTGCAGGCTGATACAGTAACAGAGGTGTAAGCCCTCTAGGATCATACATTCAGCAAACTTGTTCCAAAAAGCTCAGCCTTAAGTTTAGAAACCTAATTGTATGATTCTGCAGAAGCTCATGAGTAATTACCAGGAGGTGCAAACACTCAATGAATGTATTAAGGTGCTTGAAATGAGATCATCGCTGTCTTCACCAGTTGTACAGAGTACAAAATGATCGTTGACAAGCGAAAAAATTTGTAACACACGTGATTCATAGTTCAGTCAAAAGCTATCAGTGTGTGTCAGGTACAAATTGCTGAGAATTGGGGCAGTATGCAACCTGATAGGCACACCTTCTTTTTGCAAGTAGATTTCTTGATTACACTCAACAAAGGCTGGAAGTGAGGTACACTGAAGAAGCTCTCGGAAACCTGTAGCAGGCATGCAGATGTCATTTTGAAAGTTAACACTGTACTCATCAATGTATTCTTCAACACATGCACAAATATGTTTTTGAGGAGGCAATAATATAGATGGTTTATGTAATTCAACCATATTCAACTACTTGTTCCGAGTTCTTGGTGTGAAATGGATCATTGTAATAACTTGAGCTTGCTCTCCAAGAAGAACGCTACTGATTTCTGCCAGCAATCACGCCTGGAAACAACTCTCAACGGCAAACCAAGCTTGTATTTTTGCTGAGAAAGACGTTTCAAAGTTCATTTTGTCACTTTTTTTCAGTCAGTTGCACCAAGCTACACAATTGGATGAGAGAAATAGCCGAAGCTGCAGAAATGTTGAGGGGGGGACTGTCAGTGCATGAATGTGCCATCGATTGCAGTGTCAAGGAAGTAATTAGGCTATTTAGGTGTCACATGTGTAGGTGATGGCTGATACTCTGTCAGATTACTTGAATCTTAGCATTGTTTTCTCCTTCATAATGGCATCCTTTTTAGTTTTTTTGTATTGTTTCTCCCACCCTTTGCACATTTATAATATGGCTCACACGCATGGCTTTTCATGCATACATAGTATGGTGTCGCAAATAAACCTTTAGTTGTAAGTTAGCACTTGTGTATGTTGTTTCCCTTCAGTCTCGTGCTTTGTTTCTGTTTTAACGGAGTCTCATCACGGTATACCAGCTAGTCTAATCTCTAGCACAATTCATATGAAAGTACATTTGGTTGTAATAGTGGTTACACGCTATTTTTAAAGGGCCATCATGATTCTTCATCATGAGCAATCTTTGCTTGATGCAGCCTTTAGGCTTGCTGGCTCGATACTGCCAATTAAAGGCATCTTTGTTTCATGCAGGAACAAAATGGAAGAGAAGACATCAGCTAAGAAGGACACCCTTACAAGTGTCGGCAACACTTGGTGAGAAGAAGGCTTGCATTTCTTCTCTTTACTGCAATTCCCGTGTTCATTGAAATCGGTCATTGTAACATTGCACAGTAATGACTAAAAGGGAATTATATTCTAGTTACCTGGTCAGCTATAACACGAAAGACATTAGTCTGTGCACGTATTTAAGCAGTGGTTTGCTTTATTAGAAATGAGAATATAAATGAACTTGTACTGTTATGCTTGAATGCTTAAAAGTAGTGAGATTAAGGCCCATCACAACATTCGAGCGCTTTAATATTAGATATTCAATTCACAAATGAAGTCATTCAAACGCTCAGTATTAGATTCTAAATCGAATGCTCAAGTATCCGCACACACCTAGACATAAGCTTTCACTATACTTCAAAGCCGGTATTTATGCATTATGACCATCACAGGCATTGAAGGAATACTTTGACAATCTTTGAACCGACACTTGCAGCAAGTACAAAGGTTCGGCAGTGTCACTAGTTCTATGACATGCCAAGATCTGAAAACCTGATGAAGGTGCACTGTAGCATATTTTTGAAGTTGTATAAACTCTACTGCATGCTTCTCTAGGTATAAGTGTGGCACTCTGCAAGTATGAAGATTAGGAGGCATGTGATTATCTTAATACTAAAGTTGGTTTCCAAAGCCCAGACCTACAATCATCGACATCACCATGATGCCATGACACAGAACAAAATATTGATGTCGTGTCGCAATAAAGCTAGTAATAATGAAGTCGCTCCTAAAAAAAATAATAAACGAGAGCACTACATACGCTTCTTTCAGCTACGCTTGCATGTAGCAGACACTGCGATCGCAAGATGGAGTGAGCTAGTGCATTGCGCCGTCACGACACGTCCATCTACTGGGTACCAAAACCAGAACTGGCTCGTAGAAATGCTTATTGCAGTAGCAATTATATGGACACTCCAGGTGAATTTCGGCTACCTGCGGCACCATCGCTGTGATGTTCCGTATAAAGTCCAACTGCAATAATGTTGAGGCCGCACGCCGTGTGCTGTAGGTGCAAGTGAAAGCGAGGCTGTGCTAAGTAGGATGGTGGCTTGATACGGCAGTGTCTTCTTACACTCACAAGGGAGGAAGGCGGGGCGTGTGTGCGCCGTATTCGCTCGTGCGCAAGGGGTGTAGCAGGGAGACGTGCAAGCGCTACGAAGGTGGGGAACAGGGCAGGTTAGTGCTCATCTTCTCTTCTACTCCAGCAGCAGCAGCTGAGTGCAGCCGTGCACGTCCCATCTTAGAAGCAATCTGGGCTGAGTTTGAAGGCTAGTCTACCGGAGGTAGCGCCTAGTGCATGTGGAAGCGAGAGACAGCGCAAAATGAAATTCGCTCACCACTGTTGCCGCTCTTCACCACGCCAGCATTCTGATGAGTCTCCGTGGTCATAGAGTGAGATGTATTTGAGGTTGCCTGTGTGCACCTGACAATGTTCTTGTCAACTTAGTAAGGGAGTGTGACTAGCTTTACTTAGTATATCTGTCTAATAATTTGCTATCGCAAACAATGCTGAGCCTGTTGGGTGAAACTGACTATTTTAGTAAATTATTTAGACCAGTCCCAGCACTTGCATGTGTGTTTTTTCGAGCGATTAGAGGGCTCGTACCTTTATCTAACGGAAAAAAAAAAGAACAAGTCGAGAATGTCATGATGGTACCCCTTCAACAGTTGCTACTATGAAACAAATGACGTTGTGTCCACTGGTGTAGGTCAGCCAGCCAGAGCGTTAAACTTGGAGGCTCAATGCGGAGGCATCTGGCCAGCAAGGAGAACACGCCAGGTGTTGAGCCCCAACGTTCGACGAAGTCGAATGCTACGTCCAAGGAAAAGCAAGGTAGGCACCTCCTTTCTTTTTCTTCCTTTTTTAGGGTCTCATAATTGCTGTCATTGATGCCACTGCAAGTCTTGCACAAAGTAAAGGATGTCTTTTAGGTCGTTTGGAGGTTCCCGATTCTTTGACTTGATTTGAAGAGCTGTCAGCTTTCAATATTCAGTCTTACATAATTTAGGTTTACCCACCGTGGTAGCCTAGTGGCCATGGCTTTGCACTGCTGACCTCAAGGTCACGGGTTAGATCCTGGCCACATTTCGATGGGCGTGAAATGTAAGAACACCGTTGTACCATGCATTCGGTGCGCATTAAAGGATCTCAAGTGGTCAGAATTAATTCGAATCTTCCCCCTAAGCCATGCCTCATAATCAGATCATGATTCTGGCACATAGAACACCGCAATTTAATTTTAATTTTGCCTGCATTTTCTGCTAACGACTGTTCTTGCTGTTTACACTCAGACATGAGTGCAAAAAAACTGGGTCAAGTATTGCTGAATGATGAACACACGAAGTGAATAGGAGAGGCGTTTGGTGTTCCAGTGCAGCAGTAGGGCAACTTAACAAAATCTGAGCCTAAGTGCCTGTGTCAAGCCAATCTGCAGCCTATATTGGATACTTGGGAAACTGTTCATTACCTGCCAGTGCTTTGGCAATGCTACTCGCTTAGCTGTGAACGCTTGCAGTTCGCACAGAGGAGGGTAATGAAAAAAACGCACAAGACACATGCAGCAATCACGATATCTTGCTGTACACAGTCAGAATGGTCATCATGAAAAGAAAGCATAAAAATAGGACACAAAAGACACGGATGTAGCACTGTCCTATTGTTGTACCGATTTTACTTTTCGTGTTGACTGCTAACTAACTAGCTCACCTTTGTATTTTGCGACAGTTACAGTGACATGGTTGCACACTTTCACACCCTGCTGATTGGTCGGGAAACTATCGTCTGTCGTTCTGTCAAATTGCCCCTCATAGCTTGACCTTGATGACTCCTATATACTGACTTTCGTCAGCTTGGTGACTTGATGAACCAAAGTGCATGCTGCATGTCATTTTTAAGGGCAACTCTGGTGCAATGCCTACCTGTCCTCATTCCAGTGAAATGCCTGTACACAGCCAGGAAAATAAACACATATACACTCAAGTCTCGCTATAATGAAGCCGGATTTGACACAAAAATATCTTCGTTATATTCCATTTTCTTTGTAAGCATGCATTCATTACATGTGCTGAGATTGGCGAGTGAAATTTGATTTGCTTCATTATAGTATTCGACAATTCATTATACTCGCTGTGTTCGTTATATTGAGGTTCAGCAGTACTTATAAGCACATACAAATGAGAAATGAAGAATTGCGGCTGAGCCCGCTATCCCACTATGACTGGTGGCCTGTAATGTGTCAGCATTGAGTCAATATAGTGACACAACGTGTTGCCACCGTCGCGAAGCCTACACTTGGCCTCCGAAACGCATGGCATGCCAGTGCATATGAACGCTCAGAAACGCGCCAGCTGAGCTGCTCTCTTGCGCTTCTTTCTGGACAGGCTGCACCATCTAGTGGCACTACCGCAAATTTTGTGCGTTTCCTCCGAGACAAGAAACATGGAATGGTGGTGCTTGCAGTAGTAAAATTCGCTGTCTAATTCTCAGCAAATTCAGAGAGTCCCAGGTTGAGAACATAAACATTCAAGGTTACCTGCCTTAATGCGCATGGAAAGGGTTTTTTGGTAGCACGACACTTGAGCATTAACACATTACGTTACTGTTTACGTCAAGCACAAAAGAAGCGCAGTTTTTTAAGCTGGAAACAACCTATCAGGTGTGATATCTGCCTATGAACCACGGTATGGCAAATTGGTGAATACATGTATATAAATATGCATATATATCCAGGATATCCAAGGTGTTTCTATGAAGACTAAGTAATATTTAAAAATAGCCCTTCTGAAATAAAATCCGAGGGCACCTAAGCACTTCTTATGAGTTGTGAATGCAAAAGCATTAACGTCCAATTGAACACCGCTGAGCGGTCCGAGTTATGAACTCCTCGCTGGCAAGCGAGTGCATTGAGATGCTTGGCGTGTTTTCATTTGGCCTTACCGAGGTGCAGTTAGAATGTTCCGATAATGCAAACTTCTAAGAGCAAAGGTGATGTAGTGTTGCACTGCTGCCCTCTCCTCTCATACAACACCAGGCGCACTGGTGTTCCATTTTTTGTGCTCTTCTCCGTTGAGGTGCATTCGTGCCCTGGCATCGCAGCCAATGGGAATTGAGGCTGCTACAAATGCCAGAGGCCGGATTTTTCACTCAGTAAGCTATTTAACGCTTTTTAATCAAAAAGGGTGGTTCCTTGGGAGACATGCCAAGCATGTCAGCGCTGCCGACCATGGGGTGACGGGTAATAGGTGGTAATTAGTTGCTAATTAACTAAAAAAGAACATGTAACTTCTACACCTTCAGTTTCTGTGGGCTCATCGTAATTGGGAAATGGAAGCAAACTCTCCGTAAGAGCCCTGTCAACCTGAAGATCTTGAAAAATGCATTTGCCCGCGTAACTGCGATACAGCGAATTTCAGTTATCAAAGCGTGGGAAACTAAAACCGTGAGGCTGCCACGAGTGCAAAGCCGCGCTCCTCGAAATGATGTTCCATGCTCTGGTCATGCAGCTGGTTTCGACTGCATGAAAAATGGGAATGGATTCATGTTCGCCACGAAACAGCTTATGTGCCCACTGAAGGTACTGTGGTTAGACCGGCTTCTTGTACACAGCTCCGACGACGTCGAACTTGAGGGCGGTGGGATTTTATCCTGGTTGCCGAGGTAGCGAGGAAGCCATTGTGTGCACTTGCCATCATATAACTTGGCCAGTGCCATGACATAAGGTTCTGCTTGTGCGGACGCACTGATCGATCCAGCCAAATCAAGAACAATCTATATGAAAGCCAGGAATGGATTCATGTTTGCTGGTGAACAGCTGACGTCCCCACTGTAGTTATGATTTTACTCATAAGCATAAATGTAGTTATGTGCCACATAGGTCAGTGACATTTGAAAGAGGTGACTGAAAAAAATTGTTGGCGTCTAATATTTGCTCTTGAGTCTTCAAACAGCCCGCAAAATGTTGATCAACCAGCAGTGCTTTTCATGCATTCTATAGCTGCTCAATTTGTACGGGGCTTGTTGTCTTACCCATTTTCAAATCAGTGCTACTATGATGTGGCTTCTCTGTCCAGAAGTAGCTGAAAGTAAAGACGCTTGCACAACAATGTGTAATCAAAACTTGGCCACATTAAGAAACGTTTGAATAACGGTGGCTTGGGCAAGTTTGTTGTACAGTAAAAGCTCGTTAATTCGGATCTCACAGGACCGGGAAAAATGTCCGAATCATGCGAATGCTGAATTAACGAATGAACAGGAAAAACATTAAAATCAAGTTGGATAAGCATACCTTTATTTACTGAAGTATTTTGCAATAGCTGTCTGCTTTTTTGCGCAGATTCCGGCTGACATCACAATTTTTCTTAACTCTTCCAAGTTGTCGACAGCCCACAAACTGTCGGAAGGGCTCAGGCAAACGTCCTCCAATATCAAAAGCGCTTCCGTGACTTCTCGTGAATCATTGTCTTCCCGGGCGCCTGTGACATCATTAATTTCTTCATCGGTCAGGAGACCAGTCATGGCGGCACAATCTTCAATCGCGATGTAGTCTTGAAGGGTCACATCTGTGGGAAGGACAGCATCGAAGGTCGGGCAGTCATTATTGTTGGACTGGGCTGACACCTCGTCGGCTACTGCCGCGTGCTCGGGCCTCCTAAAAGTGCTGTGCCAAAAACAATTTGAGATGACTTGCGGAGGTGTATTTTTTCCACACGTTGGCGATGATGTGCACTGCGCCAAGTACACTTCATACAGCTTTCCAACTTCTGAGCATACGATCATTCGCTGTAGCAGGTGCATTCGGTACTTCGACTTCACGTAGTGAATGATACCCTGGTCCACCGGGTGAAGGGAACATGTAGTGTTGGGCGGCCAAAAAAGTACCTTGACGTTCTTCAATTCGACTGTGCAGTTATGTGCACTGTAGTTGTCAACAACCGTAATTATCTTTCGGTCCTTAGATGTGAAGTGCCGGTCTAACTG
The DNA here is from genome assembly GCF_038994185.2 of Dermacentor albipictus. Classification (NCBI taxonomy): domain Eukaryota; kingdom Metazoa; phylum Arthropoda; class Arachnida; order Ixodida; family Ixodidae; genus Dermacentor; species Dermacentor albipictus. The sequence continues at coordinate 412,062,587 of NC_091821.1, forward strand.
CTGCAGCCAGCATCGAAAAATGTCCGAGGTCATCCAAGCCTTCCCGTTCGCTCTGTACTCGACAGGAAGGCTTTCGATGTTTTTATAACAACGTGACTTATGCGCCTTCCCGATGACGACAAGTGGCAAGCGCTCTGTGCCAGTCATATTGGCGGCAAGAAGCACAGTTATCCTTTGCTTGCATTTCTTGCCATGAATAAATGGGTCCCCTTTGAAAGTCACTATCTTGTCAGGCAGAGCTCTGAAAAATAGAGCAGTTTTGTCTGCATTGAACACGTCACTTGGTTCATATGCGGCAATGTTCTCAAGCAGCTTCACATTTTTCCACTGGGTGGTCACGCTTTCGTCAACGCTGGCCTTTTCGTCGCACACACTTCTGAAGACGAGTTCGTGTCTCTCCTGAAACCTCACGAACCACCCTTCTGAAGCTCTGGACGATTCAATGTTCATTATTGCAGCCTACTTCTCACCTTGTGCCATAATGAGAGATGAGCTGCAGTTCGCAACTGCTTTCCTAATGCATCAAACTTCTCGCTTTCAATGGCTTGAAGAATCTGTTGTTCATTTTTCATATACATTCCCAACGTGCTCCGCTTCATGTTGTACTTGGTCATAACGTGCTGTTGAGATTCGCCATTCTTCAAAGCCTACAAAATTTCCACCTTAGTCACCAAGTTCTTGGCTTCGTACTTCTGTCGCTTTGCTGGCATTGCCATCACTGTAGCGCACGATGGTGGTATCATGCAAAACACGGTCACAATGAAAAAAACAAATTCCGCAAGAAGAAGTGATGCCGACTCGACAACACAAGGGAAAATGGTGTTGAAGGCGCAGTGGAGCGAAGAAAGAAGACACCAACATTCGGTGACAATGCGATCGCCCCCACTAATTGATGGCGATGCCTCTCAGGTTTCGGTTTCACTCCAGGGGTGCCAGCGCTGCTTTACCACACTTTCGTGTAGTGGCAGCCATCAGCATTTGTCAGAATTAAGTGGTGCGGGGCCACATCCTGACGAATTAACGAAGGTTTGGTCCCATAGACTAACATGCACTTTGGCCGGAACCAATAGAGCCATCCTAATTATCTGAATTTCTGAATTATCGTGTGTTGAATTAACGAGCTTTTACTGTATGGCCAAACTAATTATAGCTTGGAAAGGCGGTGCAACAGCATCGCAATACAAATATTTCCCCTTCACGAAGCATGGATGTGTGCACGTAAAGTTTATGGGGGCACATTATATTCGAGCGAAATGATAACTTCCAACTTTTTCTCATGCAAAACTTGAGGATAAAGCTATTGGGTGGCTGCACTGAATCTGGTTATCTTCATTTCTTGTTTAGTCGCACTTTACTACATATGAACGAGGAGAAGGGAAGCAAGGGCCCTAGACTTTTGTTAATCACAACCTTAATTAAAGTGTCCCCACCAATAACTTGTCGCCGCCAGCAACAAGGTGGTATCTTACGTACATTTCTATTTCAACCACAGCTAATTGCCCCTATGCTTTCCTTGACTTCATTGCCTGCTGGCTTTATATGATGTAGCCAGCACAAAAGGGGACACAGAACACAAGAAAGGCAACAAGGTCAAGCACTTTTCCCTGTATCCTTTCTTGTGTTGTGTGTCCCCTCTTGTGCTGGTTACATCATCATAGAAAACCAACTATCTTGGTCTCACACCTGGCTTTATATGGTCATGATTAACAAAAAATTGAGCCCCTCTATTTCCATTCTCCTCATTTATACTACTACATGTGGACACTTGTACTTTGTCATTATAGAAATGAGATCTGTTGTCTTGAAGAGTACAAGTTCATTTAAAGGGACACTAAAGAGTCATCTATTAGTAATTTACCCTTCTACAATAGTACCAATAAGGCCATAATTACCGGGAGAGTAGGCATAGTAAGTCAGAAAAGAAGCAAAAGTGAAACACGGGTGGCAATGCTCCTTTAAATTCCTGTGCCAACTCAACCTGATGTCATGGGTTTTGATGCCGTCTGCTCAGGCCTACTTAATTTTTTATAGCTAAATTTGGCCTACAATGTATATTCTACAGAAGCCAGGAATTAAACCTAAAACATTTTGAGAGCATACTGTGCCACAATGGCCCAAACAAGAGAAAATAATTTGACATGTATGACGTCAGACTGGCATGCTAGTGCTTGGTTTTCAACACAAATTTAAAAAGAACAATGGAAATGTGACCTTCATTTACTTTTGTGTAATTGGCATCTTACTGCAAAGTCAGAGAAAAAAGCAAAGTCCGGCACATGACATAAGTGTGACATGGTCCCTTGGCAGGAGAAGGCAAAGGAGGAATGGTGCATGTGTATGTTAGTCGAGTCAAAGAGTGAGGGCTTCATATTGGCAGTGAAGCCTGCCTCTCGGCACCACGCTGACGCAACATATCAATTTCTCCCATCTCCTCTAATAATGAACCTCTGGTGTATCGGTGGTGCAACTGTAATAGGGCCACGCGCTGCTTTCTTGCACCAGGTTCAGCAGCCACCGCTCTTGCCTAATTTGAAAATTCTTGTGATCAAGTGCTGCCTACATGCCACTTTACTTCCTTCAATGTATACTACTAAGTTCAATGACCCTGATTGGTCAATAGAGCTGTCCTTGCATCTTTGTCTGTGCTTCTGTATACAGCTGGCTACAAAGGTGTTATCAATAATTTCTCAATAGGTTTGAAAAGTTGAATTTGTTATTTCTCAATTGTATGTGCTTACATTTAATTGCACGTGATTTCTGTGCAGCCAACCTCAGCCCTGTTCCAGCAGACAAGGAGGTAAGTCCTCTTTTATTTTTCCTTCCATATGCCAGTCGTAAGATAAAGATCCGTAGGTCTGAGCATCTTGTCAGTAGTGCATACCTATAAAGCTATACACCTGTGCTTCCTGAAGCATAAATCCTTGTTTCTTGGAAGGGTAATTTGAACTTTTCTGGCATAGTGGAATTTTGAGGAGGCACTATTCCTCCTGTGTAATTTTTAGTGCAAGCTCATCATCCCCTTGCTGCTCTTCAGTTATATTCTTCAATCTTACCTTGCAGAATGTGGTGAAGAGCAACTACAACCTCAGACGAACAAAACTGTCATCTGCAAACAAGTAGATTGACCATGACTTCATGCCTCAACCTCTGATCAAGCAGCTCACAAGCTTGTGAAGCTTAATGTATGCCAAGCATCACGTCTCCTGCAGTCGCCAGACACTCGTGCTGCAAGGCTGAGCAGGCCATGTAAAAGACGTGTGCTTGGTTTTCCTCATCTGCTTGTACTCTTCAGGAAATTTAACGTCGTAGACTGTATGGAGCTTGTGTGAGTTACCGCGGTTTCCAAGATGTTTTTAATCAGGCCTATCCTTGTGTTCTGCTGAACTCTGCCTAAAAGTAAACTCGTGGATCTTTGGATATATTTGAGCACTCACTTTTTGAACCCGAGTTTATGGCAAGGAATTATATCAACACAACAAGTTGGGTGGGTTGGTAGGTTAGCATTATGTATGTGGGCAGTACGAAACTGATGAGGGGCATTTGTCACTTCGCACTCGTGTCGTCCATTCCTTGTCCTTCATCTGTGTCGTGCTGCACATATACATAATAGTGCACCTTACTCTGTCGTGCGTGATTTGTGTTATCATAAAATGGTTCTGTCGTGTTATACCTCATATTTTCAGCTGTGTTCCACTAAAGATGAAGGTTTGCTTAAATTCATTTTCATACGTTCATCCTTCGTCTTGTATGTTAACATTTCATGAATAACTTATTCATGGTTCATTCACTGTATATGACATTCTTGGTAACTCATTAAACACATCACCAGATTAAGGATGTATGCTGTCCTTTACATGCATTCAAGGTTGCAGTGTACTTTTTTGAGACAGAGTATGTTAGAAGGAATTTTTCATGATGACAGTCACATAGTATGTGGGATGCTGCATACTAGATGATTTACACTTATGCTTCAGTCAAATTGGGCTGCAGAGCAAGTTTTGCAGAGTCCACAATTATTTTTTTGTTTTGTGTGTGTGCTCTAGCAGTAAGAAGAAACAGGCTTCTAATTGCATAATTCACTTGTAGTGCTGCGTTATTGGGTAGTATCTAATTACCGGAGATAGCCAGATTGAAATTTTATATGGATGTAACAGCATTTATAAAGTCCATAAATTCTACTTTCATGTACCAGTGTCCACAGTGGCTGGGATGTACGAATTAGCCAATAGATTATTTTCATAATTGTAAAGCTAGCTTGCCTGCGAGGCAGTTTACCCAACTAAGGACGCTGCAGTCATTTTTACAAACAGCGTCTACAAGCACAGTTTGCTTGTATTATGGCATGGAAAATGTGGGCACAGCTCTCGTGATGAAATCATGCTCAAGAGACAAGCCCCAGTGTGTGAAGCTAGCACTTGATCTTCATTTGAACGATAGTCGGCACTTCCATTAGTTGGGCTAACATGCATTGCAGAGAAGTGCACTTTCGAATTAGGAAAATGGTTTATGGTCAGGTGGCCGGCACATATCTGTTGCGCCAGGCAATTCTACAAATGTCAGTTGGTCATATCCCTTTCAGGTGCTATGTGTGCAAATGTTCACCCGAGATAGTGCATGAAGATATCTAAAACGTGTCATGTAGGTGTTGAAACACTTCTAATTTTACCTGAGCTGCAAATTTTAATGGTTACTATACAAGTTTTAGTAAAATAAGTTGAAAGATCGATGGCTTTTAGTGTTTTCTCTTAGTGTCAGTATGTTGTCATGTGACTCGCCATTCAATTCTTTATCGTTCATAGTGTTTTACATCAGACATATCCTTCAAATGGCTGGATAGGTGCTTTCCAAGTATGTTAGACATGAAGTAGTTGATGTTCTCATGTGATGCCCCTGTAGAGTGTTCTCGCATGGAGTCCACATTCCGCAGAAAACAAAACTCTCTGAGTTGGAAAATTCTCTATCTGCTCCGCAGCTGTATGCTTTTCATGATTCCAAAGGCTCGAGAAATATGAAAGAAAATTTTTAATGAATTGAATTTATTTGGCACCTGAAGGGCATATTATTAGAATTTTAAGGCACAGTGGCATCAAAATTTTGGCTTTCATTAGCATTGCTTTCTTGCTTGTATTGAAGCTATCAGTGAACTTTAGGTGTTGTAGATTTAGATTTATTAAAAGTAATTAAGTAAGTAAGTTTACTTTTTAGGTTCAACTGGAGGGTTTTCTGGCAAAAAGCTGCATGAGCAGCTTGACAATGTCCAGAAAACCCCTACAAGCAGTACAGAAATCAGACACACATACAATAGTTACAGTCAATAAAGAGAAAACTTTCACCAGTTATACATACAGAGTGTAACAATGTATTGCAAAAAAAATTAAACAATAAAATCGAAAATAGAGACGCTCAAATGGTCATACAAATGTTCAGAATTAAATAGGAATAATCAAGCAAAATATAAAAGACATAAAATCACATTTCAACAAAATATTTCCGCAGCTCAGCATTGGTATATCCTATTGTGTTTTCTGAAGTGATGGCGCTAAAATGACGGAGGACAAAGAAGAAACACACACACACACAGGGCGCCTGTGTGTGTGTTTCTTCTTTGTCCTCCGTCATTTTAGCGCCTTCACTTCAGAAATCATGCTTCACCAACACGCCCAACTATCCATCCTAACATCCTATTGTGTGTTTATATGTGTTTAGAACGTGGGGCAGGTTGTAAGAGAACATTTGTAATTTATAGTTAGTACAGAAATGTGGTATATTCCATATATTAATAGTTCTTGTGTGTATGTTAGCATGACGCATGTCCAAAGATACCAGAGTCGAATAAAAATCGGCAGTGGATGCCGTCGAAAAATACATTTTTTGTAACAACTTAAAGTGATACGAATGGTTGGCCCGGACAATGTTATGTGCTTCAAAAGCATACTTGGAGGTAGTTGCATTATCAATATTGGCGATTATTTGAACAATATTCTTTTGCAGTACGAGAACCTTATTTATGTTAGTTTTGGTCATTGTGGCCCGTACTAAATTGCAGTAGTTAAGGTGAGAAAAAAAAAGTGCGTAATAAACTTATAATTTACATTGTAAACGTAAAGTTTCAAGACATCGCGATATAACCCTGCAGGCGGAAGAGAGTTTCTTGCAGATAAAGTCAGTATGGGCATCCCAGTTTAAATAGCAGAAAAAATGTACTACAAGTATCTTGTGCACTTCAACTATTTCTATTTGGTGATCTTCAAAGTGAAGCATGCAATTCGGTACTATTGGTTTGTTTCTTGCGCGAAATATTATAGCCTTGGACTTCGTAGGTATAATTCTTAATTTATTCATCCTTGACCACCTAGACAATTTAATCAGTAGGTCATTACATTTCACCATTAAATCATTAAGGTTAGGGCCTGAAAGAAATATTGTGCTATCATCCGTGTATATCACAAAATCAATGGAAGGATCTATGCTTACAATATCATTTATGTACATATTGAACAAAAGGGGTCTCAATATGCTCCCTTGTGGGACACCACAACTGATAGGCAAAAAAGATGAAAGTTCATCATCTAAAGACACCGAGTGGCTTCTGTTTTGGAGATATCCTTCAAGCAATGTGAGTGGTCTACCACGGATTCCGTACATTTTAAGTTTGTTAACAAGCAGTCAACAGCTTTACTAAAGTTAAGGAAAAGGCCCACCGTACACAAGTTCTTATTAATATTATTCAAAATTATTTCCTTCGTTGTTAATAACGCTGTTTCTGTAGATTTACCAGTTCTGAAACCAAATTGCGACTCAGATATTACGTTATGTTTGTCAAAAAATCTTACTTATTGTTTGCTCCAGTAGTGCTCTGGTTTCCCTTTTGTTATTACTCTTTCAGTATATGTGGGTCACAACCATATATAGAAACAGACAGTGAAACCAAAGAAACCATAGATGATGATAATTGTTACGTTTAGTTTAGTTGAAATTTAGAATTAGCAATGTAAATAGAAATGAAATTGGATAGGAACTTGCCACCAGTTTTGGCCGAATCTACATCTGTCTGCGAGGTTCACTCACACAGTTTACCCTAATTATCTGCAATTTTATAATGACTATGAGAATTGAATACATTGGATATGTATCAGTATTACTGCAACACAGTAGTGTTTGGTAGATTATTCCAACGAGAGAGTGCAGACGAAGTATTTGTGGGCTTCAATGCAATGGGTGAAAAATTGCTTTGCAATGATTCATTCTTGGTGAGAGCTTGAAAGATTCATGAATCAGATTGTGGTATTTTAATGTGACCATGGTTTAAATAAACTTGTCTAAAAATTATTCTTTGTTGTGAAAGTGGTTGCAAGTTTGCCCTCAGGAGCAAATCCTACACCCTAGACTGCCTCGAGTAGTCAGAGTATATGAATCTGATGGCTAATTTTTGTGTTATACGTACAGGGTTCGTACACTTCCTTGAATTTCTTGAAAACCCTTGAATTTGCAAAAAGAGATCCAAGGGCCCTTAACACTTCCTGAAAATACATGTGCTCCTTGAATTCGTTTAAAATAGGTGTTGTGGATGACCTGTGAACATTCAAAATAACAAACTCCGCATAGAGGCTGTGCCATGGACACTGTAACGGCAAACATATTTTCTTTATATGGGGAAGATAAACAATTACAATGTGGTGTGTCCACAGCCGTCGACAACAGGCTTGTTTATATCATTGTTGCCGTCGTGGAGCTACACAGCCGGATGGCCATTCCACCATATTGTTTTGCTAGTTGGTTCACACTGCAGTCATCATGGCACCATTTTCCAGCCCTAGTCTCAGAATTGCCTGGTGGAAAGTATCAATTCGGTTTTAATACGACAAATAACTTTGGCTGAAGGCACACACTACTAATTATCATGCCAGAAGGCAACTGACATTTCAATGGGAAAGTCAACTTAGTGAAGCAGCTAAGGAGCTGGAAGAAATGGCAGCTAAGAAGGTGATTTCGCTATTTTGCAGTGTACATGTATGAACAAGGTTTTTCTCCCTCCTTGAATGCTGGCCTTTGGCATTCTTGCATTGTCCTTGAATTCTGAGTCAAATGTTCTGTAAGAACCCTGGTTTTATCAAGTGTTTTTGATAGGGACTCCAGATTAAATAGGTGTATACAAAGCTTGGCCTGACTATTGTCATGTAAGCACTTGTGGTGCGGCGAATCGCCGCAGTGTTATGTTGCAGTGACAGACAACTTAATAGGACCTACGTTATCGCAATAATGGTTAACAGCGGCAAAAAATAATATAATGCGCATAGACGATTGCCACTTCCTTGAGCGGAGACGGTCCGCAGTCATTAAAGGTAAACTCCGGTGATTTTTCGATGTCCACTGATAACAAAATTTTGGATATATGCTCTCTTTTACACTCTGATTATCTGTGCAAAATAATATGGCTTCAAGTCGTTTAGTTTTCCTGAAAATGAATTTTACATATTGGTTGCGTTCCCGACTCACGACTTTTTACTGGCCGCCCTGTGTTTGGGACGTTGGAGACTAGACCGCCACTATCGCTGAAATCGCCACTGTCTAGTTTGGAAAATTAGTAAAAGCTCCCTGTGGGGTCAGGAGACATCAGCTTCGCTTCTTTGGCGTTAGCACCACGTGTACTGCAAGTTTAGCACACATTCTGCATGTTTACATTATGGTTGTGTGGGATCTGACATCATCGACTGATTGTGATGTCACACAAAACAGCTACCTGTTTCGGTTTCAATATCTCATTTATTGGTTATTTAAAATTATTGATGAATTTCTAAGCAAATCGAACCACTTTACGGTGACAGGACTGTCAATGCCATTTGAAAATGACAATATCCCAATATGGTAAAAAAAGTGCCGGAGTTGACCTTTACACGGGCACTGCAAGCAAATATGTCAACTTAGACTTTCCGTATATCATTTCAGATACACCTCAGTGTGTGTTTTGTGCAAAGAAAGCGCTTAGTTTAAGAGAAAATCTCATCTGAACAGGCGGCATTCTCCTAACGCAGTTTAAATCGCTCGCCATGAGCGAGGTGGCGCGACATTGCATACTACGTCATTACAGCCGTCGGGTGAGTAAAACGGTGCCCAGCAGCCTGCTCTGTGGTATTTCGCGTAAAATGCGACACCACGGCCAGAAACTGAGCGAGGACACAGCTGACAGCATGCCAATGCACCACATAGACAAAGTATTTTCTGCTGCTTTGCAGAAATTGCCTTTGCCACTCAGAAGTCCGCACGGTGGCCTGCCCGTTACTGCATAATTACGCAATGCAACAGCAACTAATACACCCACTTTGCTTCAAATTCGCTCTTGCTACTTGTTCTCCATGACAGCAAGAAATAAATGGTAAAATAAGCCTTCGCTTTATCTCGTCCCACTTTGGCTGACAATTCCCTGACCGAGACGTTGCGTTCATATGTTGTCTCTGGCAATCCAAGACTGCAAATCAAGAAGGACTGCGTACAAAGTATCCAAGATCACACGCGCACATGTAATCTTGGAAGGCCGTAGAGTCACGAAAGTGTTTTGATTTTAGCTGTCAGATGGTGCCATGGCATTTACTGCTGGCGGCATGGAATGCCTGTTTACTAGGGGTGTGTGAATAGTAATTTTTGAGGCCCAATCAAATACTAACCGAATAGTGTCAGAAGGGAATCAAATCCAAGCGAATATCGAATAGTTTTCGAATAATGAACAGTCGTTATCACTATTAATATGAAACGATGTTCACATCCTAGTATTCTTGGTTACCAAGTTTCTGTCAATATATAGTACATTACGAAGCGTTGTTTACTGAAAGTGCAAATGGAGCACTAGGAGCAAACAAGTACTTTCTTCACAAGCGCCTCTCTCTTCAGGGAGCAGTGCTGCCAGGTCAGACAAGGCGACATAGCCCAAAGCTAGAGGTATTGTAGCCCAAATGTAGCCAAACACAAAAAAAGCACAAAAAATTGTTGCAAAATATAGCCATTTTTATTTGCAGTATTTCTATTATCTATGTGCTTCTGCCTTGTCATGTGCACTGTAAGGTCTTGCATGTGTGGCCTCAGGTTGCACTTGCAGACATTGCAGTGTGCCATCTCGGAGGTGTCGTTATTTAAAGGATAACTTACGATACTTAAGATTTTAAAAAATCACGTTTAGCACTAGGTGTGCTATTCGCCTTAGACCTTGATCTTAAGCGGTATGTCCAGGCTAAATCTGACACTGTCTTTTCTTTTTTCTTTTTTTTGCGACCGTGTGGTGCAAACTTGTGAATTTTACTCCTATTATTAATTCCCTCATTACTTAAAATTACAAAATGTCTAAGTGCTTGCACAATTACCAATGACCACATGTCAAATTGTGAATCACGTTCGAAAACCTCATGTTCAGTTTCCAGCTCGCTACATATCTTTCATATTCCGCATTTCAATGTTGCAACAGAAAACCAAAATAATGGGCGCACCATGTGCGCGTCCCCGCCTAGGATGGATGGATGGATGGATGTTATGAGCGTCCCCTTTGGAACGGGGCAGTGGGTTGCGCCACCAAGCTCTTGCTATTATACTGTCTACTGTCCTACCTAGGTTAAAAAAGAAAGACCATGAATTCATATAACCAAATTTCCTGACCCCCTATTGTTTAGTTTGTTTTTGTACGTCCTTGTTTTTTGCGTTTCCCTGTTTCCACCAATCTTACAATCTCCGCTTGCTAATCTCTATTCAGGACATGCTTACTATCCCGCTGCTCTCGCTGAATCCAATGTTTTCAAGGAGACCAGTGATGCCTAAATCGCACGCGCAAGAGCAGCATCCTCACTAGGGGCTTCAAAGTACTTCTTCCGTGACTTCCACTACTTGGACGTACACACGTCGCACGCCTGCCGTGTGACCGTGGAGCGCAGTGCAGCGCAGTGAGGGTGCTTGTTCGTAGCAGCAACTAACATTTAAATCGGTGTCTTGTCACTTTATCACCATCGCCGTATAGTACACCGAGAAGAACAAGTTTTTACAGCGAAGCTGTCAAGGGCTATATATACAATTTGGAAAAAAAAGCAGCAGTTGGCAACCAAGGCACATGGACCACGCTGGATTGTTACTCCGCCAGCTGCCGCTGGCCAATCACAGAAGCAAACAAAAACGTCGTCATGTGACCGTTTCAAGATGGCGTCGTACTTGATACTTCTGGAGCGTCTGCTGTTCTTGAGTCTTTTCAAAGGCGGAAGCGATGAGGTGCGCAAGAGACGTGGACAAAGCATATGAAGTCTGAGCTTTTCACTCTTCAAAAGCCGGTGGCACAATTAATTTCACTGCTTACCCCGTTTTACTCATGAAATTTCACTGCCACCTGAAGCGAAACTTGTCAATATATAGTTGCAGCAAAGCTTGCATTTTATTTGCAGTTCAATAAAGAATTACACTTTCACCGTTCCACTATAATGGACGAGTAGTGGTGGTGGTAATGGTAAACATTATTGAAAAGGGAAGGGGAAAGGGGAGGTGGCTGAGGGATCGGGCTCAAGTATGGCGCTGGGCCTGCTTGGCCTTCTCCGCCCAGTCCTCCAGTTCAAGCTGTCGGTCGACGTCCCTGAATCTGAGCCAGGCTGTCAAGTCAGTTTCGCTGCCGACAGGGGGATGAAAAAATGGGAGCGAGGTGCATTCCCACATTATGTGTGTGAGTGTCTCTGTTTGCGAACAGAGCCTGCATAGGTCGCTTTCCTTGCCCCCTGTGATTTTGTTAATGTACTTTGGGTGTGAGTGTGTCTTTGTCTAGAGTCACTTAAACGCGACCGCTTGCGCTTTATCGTGTTGCTTGGCCAGTGGTGGGAGCGCGCGACGCCTCAAGTGATGCCTATGGGCTACTTTGTAGTAAGTGTCGCAGGGTTCCTTCGTTTCTCTCCTCCTCGTTCACGCCGTCCGCATCCGCGGACGAGGCCCAGCGCGCGAGATCTCGAGCCAAACTGAGCCGACGCGTTGCCTGGCACAGCCGCGTGAGCGGGGGTCCATACAAGGGTTTTCAAGCCGCCTAGGAGGCGCTGCGTGAGTACATGGTACGCCTGTTTGGAAATTCTACCGCGGACGAAATTTCAGATAGCCTGCTTGCTATCGCTGATGATGGTATTTGCTTCCGCATGCATGGCCATGGCAATCGCGGTTTCCTCGCTTCCACCACTCGGCCAGCCGTGATTGTTGTCTGTTCTATCAATCCTCCGTTGTCATCCGCTACCACCGTGGTCATGAAGTCGCCGCGAGGGTGTCTCGCTGCGTCTGTGTAGACCACTCCATATTGCGAGCCGTAGCATCGCCAAATGGCTTCACCACGGGCCTGCCGTCGGCCCTGATGGAACTCGGGGTCCATGTTGCGGAGTAGAGGTGGGGCATAAATATGCCCCCTGACCTTTCGCGGAATCAATATCAAGATATTGGGGCTAGACTTTCAGAACACGCTGCGCTGCGGGCTCATGTTAAACTCCAGAGGGCGGCCAACTACACACTACAGCTCATTCACCGGGTGGCTAATAGGCACCACGGCATGGGCGAGGGCAAGCTGCTTCGACTTGTGCAGGCATACATTACCAGCAGAACCATGTACTCGACACCATATGTCAAACTCGCAGCCACGGAATTGGGTAAATTAAACACAATGATCAGAAGAACCACAAAGGCAGCCCTGGGCCTTCCGGACCACGCGGCCACCGCAAGGCTAGAGGCCTTAGGCATGCACAACACGATCGAGGAGCTCTTAGACGCTCATCACACAGCCCAAGTCCGTCGTCTCGCTAACCCCGGCTGGCCGCACAGTCAGGAAGCTCAGTCTCGAGGCCATCCCCGAGGTTAGAGTAAGTGGACGAGTGAAAAAGTACAAAATTACGCGCTTATAGTTTTATTTTTGTGGTTACCACCTTATTTAGTCAACAGAGAAAGTTTGAAGTCCGAACTATTTGCAGCCTCGAGGAGGAACAGTGACTGGCAGTTATGAGGGCGTGGGAGGGGCTTCACTGCAGACTTGTATCCGACTGTAGTTCCCCAGGATGCAGCAGAGAACACCGACTGCAACCTCCTCACAGACCCGACCTCACGTTCATACGAGGAGCGGAACAAGCAGTGTGGGAGAACCTGTTGGAGAACCTGGGTTGTGACCACTACATACTCAAGACGCAAGTAACCTCGGACAGGCTAAAGCGTCAGCTGGGATCGGCAAAAATTACGGACTGGAACGCTTTTCGAGAGGCATGCGATGGGAATCTCGCCGAGAACGGGATCCAATCGATAGAAGAGTGGGGAAACATGCTCAATGAAAAACAACGCAAGTACACCAAAGAAATCGCGCGAACGACGCAGACGCCCGAGGTAGTCGCCAGGCTGCTCAAGCTGTGGGAAGCGAGACGCGGGCTCACCAAGAGGTGGAAGAAACAAAAATACAACAGGAAGCTAAAGCTTAAAATCGCAGAAGTCACAGCGAAAGCAGAGGAGTACGCGGCGCAATTGGCAATGCAAAATTGGCAGCAATTTAGCGACTCCCTCAACGGAACTTTGAGCACAGCGAGGACGTGGCATATTCTCCAGGCTCTCATAGATCCGACCAAGACCAAGGCATAAAACAAAGCCATCTACCGTTTCATCCACCAGTTCGAGGGACCAGACTCGGAACTCCTGGAGAAGGCTATACATGTTAAGTGCTTCGGGGACACAAACCCAGCATCTTACGCAGAGCGCTACCGGGGAAGAGGAAACGATAACCTGGACAGACCCATCACGCGAGAAGAGATCTACGCAGCGGTTCGAAACACAACCAGAAACACGGCCGCGTGTGCGCAGACAAGATCAATAACGCACTCATCCGCAACCTCAGTGATGAGTTAGTCGCAGAATTGACCGACTTTCTCAACAAACACTGGGAAGCGGAGACCGTCCCCGAGGAGTGGAAGCATGCGGAGGTAGTCATGATTCCTAAACCGGGCAAGAAACTGCAAATTGAGAACCTCAGACCGATCTCGCTCACATCGTGCCTGGGAAAACTGTACGATCGAATGGTGCTGCTGAGACTACAACAGTGCATGGAGGACAACGAACTGTATCCCCACAGCATGTTCGGCTTCAGAGCAAAATTATCGACCCAAGACGTACTGCTTCAAATCAAAGAAGTACTCGGGAACGTCCCCAGGAGCGGGGAGAATATAATAATGGTATTGGATATCAATGGGGCTTTTGACAATGTAAGCCACGAGGCTATCCTCACGGGCATGAACGATCTGAACTGCGGGAGGAGAGTCTACGGCTACGTCAAAGCCTTCCTTTCAAGCAGAACGGCAATGGGAGAGCAATTGGAGCCTGGGAGAGCTCCAATCAAAGAAGTTCCTTACTCCAAACAAAGGGACGCCTCAAGGGTCGGTCGTCTCCCCCACACTTTTCAACATAGCCATGATTGTCTTGGCAAAAGAGTTGAAAGAAACCGACGGCATACACCATGCCCTGTATGCCGACGACATCACCATCTGGGTTAACACAGGCTCGCTCAGAGAGAAAAGTTACAAGAGGCAGCCACCTGCGTAGAGGACTACGTCAGAGCAAGAGGGCTAGCGTGCTCCACCGAGAAGTCCGAGCTCCTGAGAGTTTGGAGAGGAAAGCAAAATCGCACAGTCCCCACCTGCGACGAGTTAAAGCTCAACGTCTACCTCGAGGGGAAACCGATACCGGAAAAGACGCTCATCAGAATCCTGGGGATGTGGATACAGACAAACTAACGCTGCACCCAAACCCTCGCCCTACTCAAGGCATCCACCCTACAAATGGCCCGCATGATCACACGCATCTCACACAGACGCCACGGCATGCGAGAGGAGGACACACACAAGCTGGTCAAAAGCCTGGTGGTCAGCCGAGTAGCATACAGCCTCCCCTACTACAATCCCATCAAGAGTGAGGTACAACAGGCGGACGCGATTCTACGCAAAACCTACAAAGCCGCACTCCACCTTATCCACAAAACCTCACCCGAAAAGCTCCTAGCCTTAGGACTACACAACACCTTCGAGGAATTGAGAGAGCCGTAACAAGTCTCCCAACTGCGCAGGCAACAGCAGACCCCATCTGGCAGGGAGCTCCTGAAGAAACTAGGCTGCACCGATCAACTTCGAGAGATACAGAGGACCGAAACAATGCCGGACGAGTGTCGCAACACACTAAAAGTAGCACCCATACCCAGGAACATGGATCGCAACCTACACAAAGCACGCAGAGAGGCAAGGGCCGAATGCCTACAAAAGACACTAGCACCCCAAGAAACAACGGTATATGTGGGCGCACCCACATACGCCAGAGCAGCGGGGCAGAGCAACAGCAACACGGTAGCAACGGTAATTGATTCGAACCTACGCGAGATCACCAGCGCATCACTACAATACTACGATAGTCGAGGCTGAAGAAGCGGCAGTCACTCTAGCGGCAGCGGAGGGATATCGGTCTAAACGGTCTCTAACAATCCTTACAGACTCACAAACGAAGTGCCGCAACTACCTATGCGGCAGAACAGGGCACGGAGCGCTCCGCATACTCCGCTCCTGAGAACACATAACACGACGACAACCAAACGAAGAACCAATTAGGCATACGATAGTATGAACGCCGGGACACACGGGAGTGGCAGGGAACCAAGAGGCGGACAGGATAGCTCGAGGGTACACTTGCTACCGAGCATCCAACGTAGGCGACCTCGAGGGGACCGCACCTGTAGCCCAAGACTTTTCGACGATACTGAATTACTACAAGGGCTGCAGAAAGCGGTATCCACCACCGCACAACTCCCTTAGCGCAGAGGACTCTGTCGCGTGGAGGCAGCTACAAACGGGCTCGTACCCTAATTTAAACGTACTCAGCAAAATGTATCCCACACAATACCAAACCCGAGTGCGGAGCAATGGGAGGGAGTGCTCTCCAGCGATCGCCGGGTCGACCAAGAATGTCTGATTCGGCGAGCACAACTGGCAGCAGCATCCAGCGGAGCCCTGGACTAAGGGCAACCGACCGTTGTGCAAGAAGATGGGCGAGCCATCTGAAGACCGCGGAAGACCAGCGAATCTAGAGCTCAATAGTTTTTCACCACTCCCCAGGATCATACCACGAAATCACTTCAAATCATAGGTTATCATAGGTTATATAAGTTAAATCATAGGTTTCGTATCATACCATCACTTCAAATCATTGGTTATCACGAAGAATTTTTCCTCCTCCTCACCCAAAGCTCAGAAAAGCACAGGCCGTCACTTACAGACAGTTGCAGACTAGGACATAGATCACACCAACAACACTAAGCAGGGTCAATCCTGACCTTTTTACTGAATGCCCACACTGCGGCCACGAATACAACAACTTCGAACACATGCTCTGGCTGTGCCTTGCCAACGCGAGCACGGACTTTCCCGACCAGTCTTCCTGGGACTCGGCGCTCAGAAGCACAGAGCTCATCGCTGAGCTCAAGGCTGTCCAGAGGGCCCGGGCCGTCGGCCGAAGGACTCTGTCTACCGGCCCCGACCTGGGTGGAGCCGCCGGATTGATTTCCCCTCAGGACCTATAAGTCGGATACAACTTTAGAAAAAAGGGGAGGCACCGCCCAGACGACCGAAGCGGCGAAGTCACCGGCCGTCCGGCGCATGACGTCGGTCCAGAGTGCGCGCCCATTGGTGGATGCTCGTGTGCATCCGCGTCGGAGGAGTAAACGCCCCCTTTTTTCTAAAGTTGTATCCGACTATAAACTTCTCACTCCCCAGGATGGTGTCCATGTGTAGACACAAAACTATCATCATCAGGGTTGGTTCGATGGGTCGTCTCCTTCTTGAGCTGGCTCGTTGGCGCCCCTCGGCGCTATCGCACGAACGTGCTCGCGCCACTACTCCCGCGTTCGTCGTCGTCATTAATTCAGGGCGTCTACCAACCGTGAAGACCGGCAATTCTCAGGATATTTGAATAGCCTGGAAATACTGGTGGAATTCGTGCTTTTATCGGAAAAAATCTGTAATTTTATTGAAAGGGAACGAAAGTCGCGTTAATGCTGGCTCCGGTAACAGGAATCGCAACGAATCGTCATTGACGCCGTGTCATCGGCTCGACGAGTTTCCAGAGTACAGTTAACGACCGATTTTGCAGACGCCCAATTTTCCGGACATGCCCGATAATTCGCACGGCTTCGCGGCACCACCGCGTACCCTATAGAGGCAATGTACAAGAGCGTCTGAAATCGAGTACGCAAGAACACTTCGCCGTCCGATATTTCGGACTTTTTCGCCTGAATGCAGGTCCGAAATGGCATTAATCAAAGCCACCACCACTGCCATTTTGATTAGCTCGCCGCCTCGAACCGGCGCTCTCGCACGCAGATCCGCTGGCAGCCGTAGCCACCACCGCGTCAACGCTAGGCCTAGCTGCTTTTACGTTCGCTATTAAGCTTCTTGCTGTGCGGTGCCGTGTTTGTCGTTGAAAGAATTCGCCACTGTCAGCAATGGCACCGACTCCGCCTTTGTAATCCACGCGATTGGCTTCAAAGCTCGGAAAGCACAATGCGTTGCGTAATGCCCGCTTCCGAAAGTTAGCTTTGCCTCAATACATCAGCGGTACGCAGTGAAGCATACGTAACGTATCGCGTGAAGTTTAACAAGCGTGGGAAAGGGCAATAGTCACGGGACACAGTATGTATTCCTTAATTATACACGCGTGCACCCCCGTCTCCGGTCACAGTACGAGCACTGATATGCCTAATAAGTGTGCTGGCAGGCCTTAAGAGCTTTTTCGGACGTACCTGTGGCAAGTTGAGCCCTTAAGGGCAGTTAAAGACATGCATTCATTTTTTTCGGACTGCCCGACTTTTCGAACGTTTTCGCGGCCCCTAAGGGGTCCGAAAAAATCAAAAGTTGACTGTACAATTCACCAAGAGGATGCTTCAAATGGTCGGTGGGCCGAACGCGTGGTGGAAGGAGGACGAGAACAGAAAGGATCCGACACATCGATTAATGAACGAGAAAGAAAGCATGCCGCCGCCTCTTCGATGGAGCTTGAGCTTAAAAAAAGCAACGTGTTGGCTCGCGCCGACATCCAGGTGTCCCTCATTCAAACCAAAATAATCTCTTTAAAGCAGTGAAACCCTACACTGATATGTTGTGTACGGGCTGAGAGTATGTCAGGACAGTTCAGGTTGACTTTCCAGCTGCTGGGAGAGAATCTGAGTTGTGACAAAGTTCAGGCCTCATACCGATGAGCTAGCTATGAGTTGATAGAAATAGCTCACATTCCAAAATATTTAGTTCTGTATGCATCTCCTTTTTATTCATATTTAACAAAAGGTTTGACTCGATTTGGAATTAGTTTTACATTTTTCTTCCAATATATCTTATTCGCTGTGCATTTTACTGACACCTTCCTTCCGTTTTCTTTTTGAATAAAGTAGATAATACTCCTTACTATTCAAACTGGATTAAGTAATTTTTTTTCAACATGCTTACTAGAGAGTGACAGCATCGGGCAACATTGTGTCAGCCCGTCTTGACATAAAACAAACTTCTGTCTCATTCTGGGAATTTTGCAAAGGCGCTCAGGGAAAACTCAGGGAAATTGGAAATGTCAACTTGGTAGACACTCTGTAATTATTTATTTGATTAATTCAGAAACACAAAAACGTGACCATGCAAGCTTGCAGCGAATTACAGCGAAGCTGTTAACTGCTGATTCCCCCAGGATTGTGTCCTTGTGTGGACACAAAACTCCTCACATACGTGCACCGATACCGAAGGTTTTGCAATACCGGGCCGACCCGCGGCGGAGATGAAGCAGGCGTTAAGCACATTGCATACGTGCGCCCATCCCGAAGATAGTGCAATACCGGGCTGACCCGCGGCGTAGATAAAGCAGGCGTTAAGCACATTGCATACGTGCGCCTATCCCGAAGATAGTGCAATAGCGGGCCGACCCGTGGCGGAGATGAAGCAGGCGCTAAGCACATTGCATACGTGCGCCGATCCCGAAGATAGTGCAATAGCGGGCCGACCCGCGGCGGAGATGAAGCAGGCGCTAAGCACGTTGCATACGTGCGCCTATCCCGAAGATAGTGCAATAGCGGGCCGACCCGCGGCGGAGATGAAGCAGGCGCTAAGCACATTGCATACGTGCGCCGATCCCGAAGATAGTGCAATAGCGGGCCGACCCGCGATGGAGATGAAGCAGGCGCTAAGCACATTGCATACGTGCGCCGATCCCGAAGATAGTGCAATAGCGGGCCGACCCGCGGCGGAGATGAAGCAGGCGCTAAGCACATTGCATACGTGCGCCTATCCCGAAGATAGTGCAATAGCGGGCCGACCCGCGGCGGAGATGAAGCAGGCGCTAAGCACATTACATACGTGCGCCGATCCCGAAGATAGTGCAATAGCGGGCCGACCCGCGGCGGAGATGAAGCAGGCGCTAAGCACGTTGCATACGTGCGCCTATCCCGAAGATAGTGCAATAGCGGGCCGACCCGCGGCGGAGATGAAGCAGGCGCTAAGCACATTGCATACGTGCGCCGATCCCGAAGATAGTGCAATAGCGGGCCAACCCGCGATGGAGATGAAGCAGGCGCTAAGCACATTGCATACGTGCGCCGATCCCGAAGATAGTGCAATAGCGGGCCGACCCGCGGCGGAGATGAAGCAGGCGCTAAGCACGTTGCATACGTGCGCCGATCCCGAAGATAGTGCAATAGCGGGCCGACCCGCGGCGGAGATGAAGCAGGCGCTAAGCACATTGCATACGTGCGCCGATCCCGAAGATAGTGCAATAGCGGGCCGACCCGCGATGGAGATGAAGCAGGCGCTAAGCACATTGCATACGTGCGCCGATCCCGAAGATAGTGCAATAGCAGGCCGACCCGCGGCGGAGATGAAGCAGGCGCTAAGCACATTGCATACGTGCGCCTATCCCGAAGATAGTGCAATAGCGGGCCGACCCGCGGCGGAGATGAAGCAGGCGCTAAGCACATTGCATACGTGCGCCGATCCCGAAGATAGTGCAATAGCAGGCCGACCCGCGGCGGAGATGAAGCAGGCGCTAAGCACATTGCATACGTGCGCCTATCCCGAAGATAGTGCAATAGCGGGCCGACCCGCGGTGGAGATGAAGCAGGCGCTAAGCACATTGCATACGTGCGCCGATCCCGAAGATAGTGCAATAGCAGGCCGACCCGCGGCGGAGATGAAGCAGCTAGGCGCTAAGCACATTGCATACGTGCGCCTATCCCGAAGATAGTGCAATAGCAGGCCGACCCGCGGCGGAGATGAAGCAGGCGCAAAGCACATCGCATACGTGCGCCTATCCCGAAGATAGTGCAATAGCAGGCCGACCCGCGGTGGAGATGAAGCAGGCGCTAAGCACATTGCATACGTGCGCCGATCCCGAAGATAGTGCAATAGCAGGCCGACCCGCGGCGGAGATGAAGCAGGCGCTAAGCACATTGCATACGTGCGCCTATCCCGAAGATAGTGCAATAGCGGGCCGACCCGCGGTGGAGATGAAGCAGGCGCTAAGCACATCGCATACGTGCGCCGATCCCGAAGATAGTGCAATAGCAGGCCGACCCGCGGCGGAGATGAAGCAGGCGCTAAGCACATTGCATACGGTCGCCTATCCCGAAGATAGTGCAATAGCAGGCCGACCCGCGGCGGAGATGAAGCAGGCGCTAAGCACATTGCATACGTGCGCCGATCCCGAAGATAGTGCAATGACGGCCGACCCGCGGTGGAGGTGCAGTTCGCCATTAAGGGGCCCGCATACACAGCTTCGCTGGTCATCCTTCTTCACAGAGTGCAAGTGCATTGAACTTTTTTTACCCCTTTCGAGAGTGCTGCAGTCACCCGCTCACTTCGCACCTTTGTTCGCGTTCTGCGCTATGGCGTTATAAAGCGGGAAACTTAAGGCGTTGCGAGCTCGAAGGAATTGGGCATGATGCTTTCGAATGTGATGCCCAACGTGACATGAGATTTTAGGCAATCACGCAAGTAGTTAGCAATGGCCTTTTTTCGAAATACGTACAGAATGGTAAACGAAAAATTCGCCAGTTTGCGCAAGACACACTTGGTCTTATCGTCATATTTTGTTTAATCTTTCGTTCTTTTTTTGAGTTAGCTTGGCTCTGGTTAGCTGGAACACACTCTATATAGTTTCCATTTGCGTCAATCTGGCCGCCATCTTAGGTCTCTAGGACGCCAAGAACTTGCGTTGAAATAAGTGAGAGACGACAAATGCCACTCACTGTCTGAATCGGTCAAAGCGAAGCCTCAAAGGTTACTGCGCAAAACGGCACACCAGTGTAAGAAGCGCGCAGTCGTTTTCGGCGACAAGCACGTCCCGAACATAGCTCGCTCGAAGTGGTAAAAGCCGTGACCGGAGCACAAAGAACAAAGGTAAACGACAAATTAGCGACAGTGGTAATATTGCGAAAACCGGCTAGTCATAAAGCAAACTGCGTTCATGCGCACATAATAATAATTGCTGGGGTTTTACGTACCAGAACCGCGATATGATTTTGAGGCGTGCCGCTGTGGGGTACTCTGGATTAATTTTGGCCGCCTGGGCTTCCTTAAGCCTAAATCTAAGTACACGGCGGCTGTTCTTGCATTTCGCCTCCGTCGAAATGCAGCCGCCGTGACCGGGAATCGAAGCCGCGTCCTCGAGCCCGCAGCGCGACACCTCGCCTGCCAGCCTAACACGGTGGGTGATGTTCGCGTGACGTGGTGCACTAACGTCATCGTGACAAACAAGTTTCGATATTAGCACAATGTGCATCTCCATCTGTGACGTCACGGGCAAACCACCAGGACCCACCTTTGAGCTCGAGTTCTTCCTCCCAGTAGTATCTTCGCATACCTGGCCTACTTCCCCATAGTTCGATTCTCCTCTCCAAGGGGGATACGATGTTATGTCCAACCAATCGAAATGAATCTCGAATGTAAGCGCGAACAAAAATTCAATCATCTCGCAGGAAAAGGAAAATGACATTTAAAGTTCATCACCGTGAGAAACGTGGCGCAGGTTTCACCCAGAAGCCATGGTCATGAACACACTGGAGTGTGTCATCTACCCGTGCTTCCCTCCTTTCATGCCGGCGACACTATCGCCCGGCCCTATTTTAATGCTCTCCCTTTCTGAACATAGCCATGTTAGTACACCTGTACTGTGAAACACCCTCTACTCCCAGGGTCATCCCGATGCCCGAGGGCATTTCGTGCACAAGCACGGCCGCGCTCCCGGTTCAGCCAGCTAAAACATAGCCTTCGAGATTCGTTTCTGCTCGATGAGAGCCACCTCTGTAGTGTGGATTAATGCGGCACTTATAGCCCAAATAAACCCAACTCGCAGGTTTTCAGTAGCCCAAATATAGCCACATAGCTAACTCGCCCAAGTCGACGCCATTTTTTTTTCTGTAGCCCAATTTGGCTATATATATAGCCAAACCTGTCAACACTGCCAGGGTGTGCGAATCATCAATAATCTAGCAACGTTGGTGCGAATGATCACTGCGGATCCCTGTATAACCTGTAAATCGTGTAAAGTATGGTTAACTAATTGTCGTAGCATGCGCCATTACGCAAGTTCTCGTGCTCGATGTCCATACTATACCCGCTGGGCTGTAAATTTACCATACGTGTGCTCCAATTATATATTTAATTGGGCGCAGTTGACGTTTTTAAATATTCGAAAAGTACGTATGCGAATTGAATAGTCACTATTTGTTAATGTGAATAGTTTTCGAAGACCGAATCCAATAGGACACTAATCGATTCGTTATTCGAAAGTTTCGAATATCCACACACCCCTACTTTTTCACTGGCAATGTCGTCACCCTAAAACAAGGTCAAGTACCCTCTGGTTAAAACGATGGCCCAGCGGCACGTTTGATAGTTCTTTACAGGCGTAGCATAGGGTTTAATCAGACGATGAAAGTTTGTTACCGCGTCTTCCCGCGATGTCGCAGCCAAAAACCGGGTGCTTTAATGTAATGTTAAGATGCTCCGGCTCGGGCCGAACTCCGATGCCGCCTATTCAAATACACTTAAAAAACAGAGACGCTTTTCTGAGATAACTACTGGGCTGATTTTAATAGAATTTGTTGCATCTGAAAGGGAACGTTAAATTCTAATGAGTGGTCGAAGCAAGATTGTTATCTAAAGCCTCAATATTTTTAAAAGAAATTTTCAAAAATTGTTAAGTTCATGAAAAAACGAAAGCACGAAGTTTGCTCATTTGTAGCTCTGCACTACGAACAGATATCTCAGTTCAGTAAACTGCGTCCGTTAGAGCATCCAAAGGGAACAATAATGATATATCAATTTGTACTTACGTGAATTTATTACACTGTTTACAAGAGCTTTGAAATAGTCGTACTCGGATATTAGTGGCCTATTTGAGAGCCATGTATAATACACCAATTTAGTTCGCTTTAGATGTGCGTGATATTACATGCGATTCACAGAATTGTAATATTTTTCATTGCTGAGTTGTAAACTTGATATTCTCGTTTTCTGAAAGTTTACGATTTCCTACAGTATCTTTGAGAGTTGACGGCCTTGATCAAAAATTTGCTGCAAGCATTCTCTAGATTTTAATTTTCCCTTTATATGTAACGAACCGCATCAAATTTCGTGGAGTGGTTGCCGAGAAAAACGATTTCTCCTTTCCATTGTGTTTACGCTCTTAAGAATGTTAGCACCCTTTGGTGCTTCTCTTGTCCCACAGCGATAATCGTCATCTGCCTTGCTTACGTTTCCTTTCTGGAAAAATCCTCGCTTGCTGCTTTCCTTGCAAGAATGCTGTCACGCTGATAACGCGCGTGCCGCTAGTGACCCGGAAGTGCCGGGATCGCAGCGTTAAAGGAAATGCGGGCAAGATAGATGACGATTTGCCGTGGAGTAAGATAAGCCCCAATGGGTGCAAACTTTTTTAAGACTGTCGGTGGATAGGAGCCCCCGAGCTTGCTCTTGATATATATTTTTTAAAATCACCTGTGGCATTCAGCACAAATATACTTATTCAGCTGTAATACTCGAAGATTTGTGCATTGTATGCGCTTCAAATCAATGTGCGTAAATGACTAAACAAAATTTCCATGATTAACTTTTCAACTAATTACTTTAGAGCACGTGTTGCAATACACACATTGAAGCCCGTGATTTCATAAGGGTCATCCGCTTGGAACAAATTAATTTTGAAACCTGCACAAGTTTTGGGATAAGCGCAGCCAAACGCGCTAAAATTGCACTGTTCCTCCAAAAAGTTACCGGAACACCAGTGCATTGGTCGCAAACTCTCGGAACGCACATTTTGAAACTCGTGTTATCCTCAGAATTCGTTCCAAATAGATAAGGCCCTAGAAGTCACCGTCTAGAATGAGTAAATTGCAATATGTGGTGCAATCAGATTAAAATTTAATTAGCAAGTATAATATGCCAAATATTCACTTTTGTATTTACGCGAATAACGTCGGAATCTGACAGTAATCTCAAGAAGTAGAATTCTGCTACATATCATAGATGATTTTCTAAAATTTTGTTGGTACGATGAGTATCAGCGTGCATAGGCTCATGACTCAATGAAATTCGAACTCTGCGACATCTTTTTTTCATGGTCACCGCGGGACGTCGAATCAATGTCTCATTTGCCTGCTGTGCGGCGTAATGTAACGCGCAGAATATTATGTAATTACGTGAGTCATCACCACAGCTAAGTTACACCAGTCAATGCGCCGACGATGTAGCAGTCACGCAGGCCACCTGTAGCCTCAAATGCTTTTCATTTCTATTGAAACGCAAACAGCAAGAATATATATAAGAGAAATGATAAAGGAATGCGTTGCGCCATCGCTGCGCAGCTCCATCATGCTGTTGCTTCGAATGACTGCGTCTGTGTCACAGAGATTGGGAAACATGTTAGCGCATATATGTATTCTGGTATATTTTTGTTGTCTTCGAGCTTAAATTAAGGTGCACAATGCATGGGCGCAGGTACGTGATTCCGGACGGGCACCGCGTGGCGTATTCGTGCATTCTACAGCGACATGCCACATTGCTTTCGGTTTCGATTTCTCTCGTTGGCTGACCAGCCGCAGCGCCCTTGCGGCGTCCGCGTCCTTTTTATTGCGCCCGACAGGTGGCGCACGGCGCGTCCGTTCGTAGGCGCTCGTTCGTCGGTCGTCTGCAATTTTGGGCGTGATACCCCTAGTCCCGGCGCGCGAACCCGAGGTTCGAAGCAAGAGACCGCGATTCGAAAAAGCTCTCTCGTGTTCTCTCAACGTGCTTCGTCGACGGTCCATCATGCTCGTCGCCGTGGTGATGTTCGTTTGTGCCGTGCTGTCCGTCGGTAGCGGAAAGAGCTCTGCACCGGCCTACGAGGAGGGCTTCGACAAGAGTGCTTGCCAAACCCTGTGCCCCGTTCCGGGCTGCCCGGACAACGCGTCGGACGATACGGAGCTCAAACTCTCCGAGCGTGGCTTTCCTCTCGCCAACAGCTTTCAGTTCCCGGACAAGATTCGACGTTACACACCGTTCAGAGGTGAGATGATCGCGCACCCTCGCGTTTCTGCGGGGCTCGTCGAGGCCGTGCGCGAACTTTTGCTCGAAGCGATGTGTGTGTTTGCGCACGTCTTATAACCGATACACTGCGCGTTCTTTTCACCGAGTGGACCTGACGAATTTAAGTTCCCAGTTCAATCGCCACAACTTGCCGACAGCGATCCCACGCGCACCATTCGTGTGCATTATTACCTACGTCACAATAACCGGTGGCGGAAATGTGCGTCAGCGTTAACCGTCCCTCCTGTGTAGCCTGCAATGTCCGGCCTCTCGGGCCGATGCCCGCGCTACAGTGTACTAGTACCCGCGCATCGCTCGGCCCGTGCTTTGCAGCGTTATCTGCTTCAGCGTTCGCTCTGTTTACAAGTGTGCCTGCACCCTCGGGCGACGAGCGTATGCGACGCCGGGCGATTGGCGCACAGGCGCGACTGGCGTGGGCATTGCGCGCGGAACTAGTAAGTTGTGCGAGGGTATGGAGCGGCCAGATGAGAGAGGATTGGCGTCGGAGGAGGAAGGAAATCCCCGTGCATTGAGAGTGCGCGCGTGACTTGCGTGAGGGAGCGTCTCTTGTCGCGCTATGTCGCGCCAGCCGAGTGCGGCGTGGTCGCGGCCGGCCGCGTACAGCCACGCGTTGCGCTCGACGCTAAAAACAATCGCTCGGGTGTTGCGCAAGGTAACGTCGGACAGAAACATTTTGCATGTTCACACGCGAAAGCGCTTCCCGCGTCCAAGCGCCAATCTGCCGGCACCGCGAACACGGCATTCTACTTCATTCGTGAACCGGGACCAAAAAAAGAAGAGAAATAATTATCCAGAAATGCGGAATGTTTTCGTTGCAACGAGATACCTGTATATGTGTAACTTGGCGGGCGCCTTAAACGTGACTGAATTCACTTGATTCTGCTTGCAAGAACAGTTGCACTTGAAGAAACCTAGTGTGACCTCGAATCACGGTTCTCTTGAAAGGATCGTCTTATACTTCGCTATTACTAATATTGCGTAAAAATATAATGAGCTTTGTCCTGTGTATATATTTAAATATATTTTCTGTACATGATGTTCACAGTGGAAGTTAAAAGAAGATGTTGATGTGAAAAAACAAATACGGATGAGGTAGCCGCCGCTGGTGCTTCGAATGCGCTTGTCCTCCTGTTGTCAGGATTTGCAGAAATAACGCAAAAGTATGAATTAAAAGCCGTGCATTACCGCGCCAACAATGACGCAGTAAGCTTTTAGCAACAATAAAATGTTAACTGGGAACGTAGAGGCAGCTCGGGCCCGGAGCCCCACCCCTGTATTCGGCGCCTATGTTTGCAGCAGTGATGGGAGGCTGTGGTAGCAATAGGCTTTCTTGAATAACATGTATATATGCGTTGACCGTACTGGGAGATGCAGCAGTAATGAAACGTGGGCCGCAGAAAAAAGAAAAAAATGTTTTCCGCATAACTTGCCACCTGAGGTCACCACGACAAAACTACCCGACCATTCTTTTTAATAAAGTTTCTTATTCCGCAGAACTTGACAAAAATTTGTCGGACGCTTAGCTTCGCCTTTAAGAGTGGGATGCGGTAGCATTAAAAAGTCCCTGACTGCTTCGCACACTTCCCGGCAACTGCAGCTTATGTAACCGCAATGTTTACCGAGAAATGCTAGCTGCGAACGCTACGAACGAAGGCGAGCTTTCTGATTGAAACGCGACCCCTTACGTGGGCCAATCGGGGAGGAAGTGCACAGCTGCACCAATAAAATTGCATCATTTTTGAGGTTTCCGTTATCGTTTCACACTTTTAATATTTCAATCTGAGAACATTTTACCTAAACGTCATGTGTTGTTGGCGTTTTGTTTCATGACACTTGTTCGTGGGCTGTCAGTCTCAGATTTCCGAGGATTAACTTTGTCAAGGACGTAAGACAAGGTATGAGCAACTATTATAGTGTGGCAATATAACCCGCGTATACCGCACGTCATATAGCAAGGCTTGGCATATACATATATACTTAATATATATGCGGCAATATTCGCTCACGGGGAAGCCCGACGCCGACACTGGGACTCGGGGCTCTTAATGCTGTCGCGTTAATAATGCTGCGGCCTTGTTGTTTATTCGTGGCTTATCCAAGCACGTTGCCAAAACCTCGTTATAATGTGTGTGTATACTACTCACAACTTCGTCCGTTAGTTTGTGTTTTTAGGCTGAGCCTGCCCGCCTGCAGCTTTCTCTTCTTCTACTGCTTGCAGGCTGCTTGATCGATATATATATATATTGTAGAGGCGTCTATTAGTCACCGGCGTTTGGGACCGACTGTTAGAACTCCCAGCACGAGTGGCATTCACGAGCAAAAGCGCTGAAGAGGACAACCCACTATATCGTTCCAGTCCTTCTCTACAATATATATAATCTGATCGCCTCGCCCGCGTCTCGTATGGCCTCTGCGGGAAGGCTAAAAAGAGTAGCCCAGACGAGTTAAGACTGATAAAGTGTTCTTTCTTTACTATATTTTCGCCGATTTTCGTAGTAGGAGGCTGATTACTATATAGAAAAAGAATACGAAGGTCAAATTCCCGTTTCTTTAATTTCGCGCCGTATACGCTCAACGCCTGTATGCGTTACTGTGTGTGTGTGCATGTGGTATGCGTTAATGCGACGTCGCATATTTCAAACGTGCTTTCTCGTATATATTGGCCGCCGTGGTGCACTAAATGTTCCCGCAAATTGACAGGTTTAGTCTCTGGCTAAATCGGAGCCCAATTTATAGTTCGTCTTTACGAATGAACAATTGATCTTTGCCTGAGTTGGCACCGTCGTAATCCTTCGGGAGCTTCAAAGCGGTGTGAGGTATACCTGTTTTTCGTTTCTTGCGTCTTCTCTGGCCTGTACCAAGTCTACTCCCTCGGTTATAATGGCTTTTTTTATGCGAAGCATACTAGCCACACAACCATGCTCTTCCTTGCTCCGCGTAGCTACCATATGACGTCATAACAGCTGCAAAAGCGGAGGCTCAACTCGTGCGCTCGCTTGCGGCCGCGTAGCTACATAGCCGGGTCTCAGCTCGTGCGCTCACCTGCATGAGTTGTTTCTTCGTCTAGCCGAACCAAATATAGCCAAGCAAGAGCAGTTCACCAGGCTAAACAGTGGTTCAACAACTAAAATAAAGGCTAGTATGCTTCGCATCCTGGGCTTAACCTTAGCTAAGCCAGTGCCATTTTTTTCTTTTGCATCGCATGGAAGCGCAATTTATTAATACAGCTCAACGTACTTTTACCTATAATGTGCCTTTAGCTTGAATTTGAGACCTTTAATTTGGCACTCGTTATAGGCTGGATCTTACGACGACGTGCGGTTGCATTACATGTTCCATGCCGCTGCGCGTTGTTTCTTTTTTCTTTTTTCTGTTTCGTTTGCGTGACGATGACGCTGGGCTTCGGCGTGCGTGCGCTTGCCTTACTTCATAGAGTTCCGTACTAAGATTGCCCTGGCGCTGCGGTCGTCCCGTGAATTATGGTTAGTGTACATAGATCTGTCTCCTCTTCGGCACTGTTATTGACTTCAGACGTTATTGGGTCTTCATTTACTACGATTTATCCGGCCTCGTTGGCCTAGATGATGAAGAAATCGTATTTATCTACGCGCGCGAGGCAACAAGACACTGCGCACACGCATATTTAGCGCGAATTGTTGCAACTGTAACGCAATGTTTGGTCGAAAAATGATCACTTCGCAAAGTCTCGAAGTCGTTCGAAGCCGGTCGTTAGAAGTTTAAGCAAATCCATGTATTAACCGTTATTCCCACGCTGCAGCTGAGCGGATGCGTGCTTGCAGCTGCCATACGCACAAGCGACAAAGGTCTCTCTAGTAGTTTTTGCAGGATACTCTCTGCTTTATTCCTCACGCCGATGAGAAGGAGTGAATGGGCCGGTACCGCAGGCTGTGCAGGTGTGTTCACAGATTGTAAGCAAGATGAGCAGAGTATTTTTACGCCGATGGTGATCACTGGGAGAAACCTTCTTAGGACTGACAAGAGGCATGAAGTTGTTGTTGTTGTTTTTGGTGATGATGATGATGATGGTTATGTCGGGAGACTACACCTACCTTGCTTGTCCCGCGCTGATAAACGAAGCAAGAACGAGAAAAAGAAAGAATTGAGTATATGTTACTGGTGTTACTATCAGGTGTAGCGCAAGAATAAACATCTAGTTTTATTTATATGTTTGCCCGAACGTATGCCCCACGAGTTCTCTAGTCGTGCAAGCTTATAGAACAAGCTGTACTTCGCGATACTCGCACGGACTTATCACTAAGATGGATGGCAACACTTGTGTGCAGAGCACTCGGTGGCTGCATGCCAAATATAGCCTGACGCCTTCATGGAGCCGTGCATGCGTGTTAACTTGCGGTAATGGCGGTTTTGCGCAAGGCAGGCGAGGTATAACTGCTGGTGAGGGGCTGTGCAAGCTTACGTAAGGTGTGGGTGATATAGAGCTTTTAAATGGCGGAGCGGCTGTCTCGGAAGTATTGATTCTCGCTCCGGGTCAACGCAGTAAACCGGCGATAATCGTGCGGAGCGGCATGCTTCTGGAGGTGAATGCCTCTTCCGTGGAACACGATCGTCCTTGGTGCATGGCATGCCGACAACTTTTCTGCTCTTCTGAAACCCAGACTATTTCGTGTATAGAGCATGGCCTAAAACAGCGCCGTCGACGTCTTCGTCTCGTTTTCTTTTTTCTTTTTGTTGTTGTTGTTCTGTCGTCAGTGCTGCTTGCATTTCTCACTGTGTACTTGTTCGCAGTGTGTTTTCACTCTTGTTTTTCAGTTTTCTTATTACAATCATTTTATTCTGAAGCCTTACACGTAAATACCGTCTGCACCTGCGCACCTAGCGGAAACGAGTAAAATGTATCAAAGTTCAAATCCACTCAAAAAGGCAGTATGGATTCGGGGCCACTACATTGCTCAGTTTGTGCCGCTCTTGTTTCCAAGAGTTGCGCGCCTCGCATTCTCACAGAACGTAGACGCAGGCTTTCTATAGGATGTGTTGGTGTACATAGGAGAGCGCGACCAGCACGGTCCTCCACGAAGGCGTACACAGTCTCGGCAAACGCTCTTTGTAGACCGTGCAAGCCGACCACATGTGTACGACTGAGCCGCGACCATGCATATTTAGTTGGATGAGCTAATGAGACCAATGTGGTCAGCCACCTGACTGTACCCGCGAGGCAAGATTCCGTGCACTGTGCCGAATGGACGCAGGAGACGTCCAGTTATGTTTCGGTTGTGACACTGTTGTCTGTAAATTCAGTTTGCGAAGCAGTCGCGTGTGCGTATACATCCCTGAACCAAAGTGCGGTGAGTAGCAGTTATCAGAGGCATCACTAAGGAGGTGCTCTCACAGCGGGACAACGCTTTCAAGAAGGTGATCATATGCGACATATATATATATATATATATATATATATATATATATATATATATATATATATATATATATATATATATATATATACATACATACATACATACATACATACATATGATCCCACAGAGTTCGATGCCGCTGCACCTGCCATGGTGGCGTTGCACTGCTAAGGCCAGGAGCGCGGGATCAAATCCCGGCAGCGGCGGACGCATTTAGATGGGGGACAAACTGCAATGGCGTCCGTGTACCGGAGCACGCTAAAGAACCCCAGGTGGTGAAAATTAATCCGCAGTCGCCCACAATGGCCTGTCTCCTAATGATATCGTGGTTTTGACACGCAAAACCCCGGAATATAGTTAATTTAATGCCACTGCGTACCCCATGCCGTATCGAGCGCGGTCCGATGTTTTGCGACGCACTGCCGGGTGAAGACACTGCGCGAAGGCGTCGCATTCCTAGTGCGGGAATCACAACCGGAGTGTGACAGCTGACAGGTGCTCCCGCAGGGGAATGAAATGTGGGTCGAGGTCGACACACAAACTTAGCGCAGAACGCCTACCCCCTCCGTCGCGTTGTCACATACGAAGAATAGGTGCGCGAATTGCGGGGTCAGTGACCTTCGGAACGCAAGCGCGAGCCGAAGGAAGCCACAGATGGCCGAGTGCGCCGACCACAATTACAGTTTTGCGGACATCGTTCTATGCTTGCCGAAACATCGGTGCGCTCTTGACAGATATCGCTACACACACTTCGTTTCAAGTTTCGCCCCTTCGCCGACCTCATCCGTGCACCCCCCCTCCCCCAACTTCCTCTTTCGATTCACTAATGCAGCACTCCTTAATACAGACACGCTCACTATACCATACCACACCACGTACAACGCCGACTTCGCCCACTCCTTTTCGGTCACGGTTGCTCTAAACTACGCCACCTTGCCACGCAGTAGGAGAGAGAGAGGAAACTTTATTAAAGAAAGGAAGGTTTATTAGACAGGGGCCCTCAGAAAGTTAATCAGCTCACTCACCATACCTCACTCCTCCCAAACAAAATAATGGGCCTTCCACATGTGCATTGCAAAACAAGCTCTTCAGGCTCTCGCTGGCCCTGCCAATGCTGTCTGAACACTAGTTATGCGAGATACTTTACCCCATCGCCAAATATTAAAAAAAAAGTGCGAACGCAGTTCTTTTTTCTTCTAAATAAGTTTATCTCTTTCTCTTTAACGGTCACAGTTTTTCGTGAAACAACTGAGATCGCCTGCCCTGCCGAAAATGTCTCGTTGTTCTAATTTATAGATCGTATGCAATGGGGAATTTTACTCGTGCACTTGACAGGACCGAGCTGTTCAGAGCTGCGTAATAAACGAGTCCGGACAGCAACCTCTCGCACGTGGGTCCACGCACACGTCCGTTTATGCGATTCTCGCTAACGCGTCGACCCCGAGATCTCCACGCAACGAGTAAAACTAGGCCGAAAGAAGCCACCTTCGGCAATGACATCGACAGCGGACGTATGCACTCTTCCATTGTTTACGTTTGGGATGCAGCGCACCTGCTCCCCTGCAAGCTGTCGCAACCGCGAACGCGCAATCCCCTTCACGCACACGCGCTCGCGGCATTGCTGATTCTGCGAGGCGCTGAAACGCGGGAAGCCATCCTCGTGACCGGATTTGCGAACGGCGATATCGCCCGTGCAAGTGAACGCCAACCAAGAAAGCTCTTATTCGTTCCAAGCGCTCACTCCCTAAACAGCTGGTGAGAGAAAGAAAAGCGTTCATCGTCGAATACATCGAGTTCGACGGCAGCAGCTGCAGCAGCACGCAGGCGTTTGCGATCGCTTTGCCCGTGGCAACGTGGACTTGCGATGCAAGACGCGCAACGCAAGGAAGCGGGTAAAACAGCGCTCAGTTGAAGCAGTTGCAAGGTATTCTCTGTCGCACATTCCGAGCGATCAGCTCCCGATGGTATATGGATAATACACGCGACCTGTTCGTCATGTCCATGTCAGAACACGGGATTGATGTACGCGCTTCGGGAGAAGGAATAAGAAGAGCGTCATTTCCGTCCGGGGAGCCTTTCAGTATGCGCAGGGCACCTGCATGGTTTACTCGATTTCCACCGGGCACGGATGTCACGACTTCTAGAGCTTGAATATGGTGTTCAACGTTTCTTCTTGACTGTCTCCAAACCGGTACAATACTTCGATGCCAGTTAAACAATATCCTATAGGTCACATTGTAAAAGCGTCGATAGGTGAACCATAGAGGTGAACTAGCATTCGAGAGTTCTCTTACATGCCTGCACATTGCAGTGCCTGCCGCACTCGCTGTAAGTGCAATGTTCCTGTAACTTTAGCGTACATTTTTTTTTACTGTCATGTCATTATTTAGGCTACATTAACCCACTTTAGAGGTATCTCATACAATATATGGGCCGAGCCCGAAGGCAGTGCAGTCTAATACAGCGTCTCAAACCATTAGCTACATGTCACGAGCGAACAAAGATAGAAACTGGCGCGAGACGTTTCAAAGATCGCTTTGGCACTGGAGATGCACGAGTCAGATCGCGACTTAACGGTTAGAGCGTTAAACTGCTGTGCTTGAAGACAGAGGTTGGTGGTTTTCGCTATGAGAGCCTGCCGCTCTGTTATAATAATCGATATTAAACTTGTTTGTTTATACCATCCGGTACGTTGGTTGGCTCGACAATTGCTTTAGGAAATGCTTTACACACACAAGAATGAACGAACTTCATTTTTACACCACCTTCATTTCGTATGCAAATACCGAATCCACCTTGGTCACGTGCAGTTTGCTTTTTTTGTGTGTTATTCTTCCGCTTTCCTTCTGTTTCTACTGCAGAATTTTAAGCCCTCCTTTCCTTCCAAGTACAGAGTAAGGTCTAGGCAACTTTGCGCACACCTGCAAAAATAACTGCGTTCCAATTGAGAACTATCTCTCTCTCTCTCTCTCTTTATCTCGAATATAATTAGTACAGAGCCGGAAGGAATCGCTCAAGCCTGTCAGTTTTTCTTCTCGTCCATTACCGTTATGGCCACAATTGTTTTTTTTCTTTCATTTTTTCCCCCCACATCGCTCGTTGCAGTCACTTTCACACTCTTTCAGTCGATTCTGTGCTTCGTCTTCCTAAGCGGGTACTGTGGCAAGAGGCCTCGTGTCAATTGTAGCTCTTCGTAGTTTACATGTGCCTCTCTGTTGGGGGGAGCCCACGCCGAGCGCGCCCAAACCGCCCACGCTGTTTTACAGCGCTGCGAGCCTGCTGGCGGAAAAGAAGCCGTCTCCGTTTCCCGTGTTCGCACTGCTCTTGCAACCGTCTCTCTCTCTCTCCCTCTCTCTCTCTCTCTCTCTCATTTCCGCTCGTATGCAGCTTCGTCACGGGTGCTTCGCTTCCATGATACCCGTTTCATATGCTGCACAGCCCTGAGAGCATAGATAACGCTGCCACATTAGTCAGAGGTCGATACGAGAGGGGGGCGAAGGCGAGGAAGGCAGCATAAACTGCGCTCCGGTGTTGGTAACATTCTTCTGGACGACGTCGCCCGCGGTCACGGCGCAAGACACTCGAATTCTTGCGAAAAGTCCCCAACGGATTATATGATGATGATGAGACTTGCGCTGGAAACTGTCTATTATATGTTGTAATTATTCCTAGACGTCTTGCTTACTATGTTTTTTTTTTTAACTGGACCTTTGATCTATATGACCTCGTCCAGTGGTGAGTCAACCATCGGAATGTGAAAAGGACAAACAACTCACGATTTTCTGAAACGGTACACATATACCGTATATCTTGTACTTTGCCTAAAAAGCAGTTTGATGCATCCAGGTAGCATACAACAAGAATCTTTTCGGTTCGTCATTAATCGTGTAACGGCAAAGTGATTGAGCGTATATCCCCTCTGGGCTAACTCAGGCTTTGAGAAACATTACTAGGGAAACTTACTGGTTATTTACGTCAACAAAACAGTTCCTAA
Source organism: Dermacentor albipictus (assembly GCF_038994185.2). NCBI lineage: Eukaryota > Metazoa > Arthropoda > Arachnida > Ixodida > Ixodidae > Dermacentor > Dermacentor albipictus. Next base: position 412,097,590 of record NC_091821.1, read on the forward strand.
GGTAGTCGCTAAGACTCTGAAAAAGTCAATGTTGCCATTAGGATGACTCAACACTCGCTAGGTTTTGCGACTTTTTCGCTAGGTTACCAACACTTCTGCTCTCCCATGCTTGCCCAGAGTTGGGTGAGCCATCGCGAATTGTTCTCCATTAGGAATTACGGGTCTATTGTGCTCAATAAACGTCCGGAAGATAAACTGCATTATACGCATCGCATACAAGCATTGATGACTCAACAGGTAGACACTTTTGGCAGCGTATAGGGCACCAGGTATGACTTCCAAAAAGACAAGCTCAGCGCATAGTTCACGCGCCTACGATGTGTCTGCAAAGTACTACAGCCCTCCGCGCCGTCCGAAAACAGCTGGGATTTCAAACGAGACGCCTCGCGTTCTTGTCCTTCCTCTCGGGGAAGCGTCTCTCCCAGCTGCATAGTCGAGGTGCACACATGTCGTGACGTAAGACTCATTCCTAGCGACGTCACTCGCCATGACACGTTGCTTCGGTATAAATCAACCAACGCGAAACTCTCAGCGCCGCGCAACAAGAAAAGGGAGATAATAAAAAAATCTGGCAGGAGCCCACCTCACGACGAATGGCGACGTTATTGCGATTAGCATTCGAGAAATGTATCGACACACCGTAATGACCGCCTCAGAGACGCGTGCACGTTATGCATGAGACGTGTGTGCAGCCGGGTTCCTCTATCGCGCTTCCCACTGAACCACGCGAATGGCCTCGAGCGTGCATTTGCGCGGCAATTTTGCGTGTATTCGCGGGTTTCTTTCACGCTCGGAAAAAAAAGCTTTATTTAGTACGTATTGAGGAACAGAAAGCATGTTGCTATAAATTTTCTCATTGGCAATTTTCATCCAATTATAATAATATAGTAGTTGATTTAATTCAAGACTTATTGTGAAATTAGGCGGAGTGAAAAAAAAATCCTGAGTATCTCCGAGCGACGACAAACAACATTACCTTGGTTCGGTCCAGCAACGTGGCAAGTGCATATTTTTAAACTTTTGCCATTGTTACGTGAAACACCCTGCACGCATGTGTTGTGCACGTTTCAATCTATTACGTGCAGTTCTATTATGTAGCTATGTGCAAGTACGTCAGCCGTCTCGTCTGCGAAACTGTCAATGTCTATGCGTGTTCTGGGATTATTTCGTGTAGACTTAACTTGTTTACGAAACTGGGCTTGTTTTTGAATGTCTTTAGTCGCCTCTGTGCCTTCTTTTACTCACGTGCGCAACTACGCAAATGTTTGTGATATTTAGCAGTCTTCGGAGTTCTGCTTACCCTGAAAACGATTGCGACCGGTCGGCGTCGCTAAAACGCCCACCGAGATCTCTTTTGACTTAGTCTCAGTAATAATAATAATAGTAAAAAAGTGACGAAGGCAAAGTAAAAACAGAAAGGGTCAGGGATGAGTTGTTGGCCAGTATTTTTCAGCGTATCTGTATCTAACTGCCCTCGAGGCCGAGGTCGCCGGCCTATAGTCCTAGGGCGTTTTACAGCGAGCGACGGCTGCAGGAATCTGAGCGTGCAACCGCGCGGGACCGCACGAGTGGCAGCCGCGGCGCTTCGGCTCGTTAAACCCCAATTTGTACCTCGGTGTCAACTGCGCTCACGCGGCTCTGCGCGCGCGGCGCGAGAACTTGCTTAAAAATCTCGCCACAGCGCGAGACCGGCAGAGAGGATGCCCTTGCGGTTTGCGCGCATTCGTTCGGAGCCGCGTTAATGAGGGACGAGTTTCGAAAACGGGCCTTTCTTCAGGGCTCTCCGTCGGAGCGCACACAACTGCGTGGTTATCGGATGTGCCGGGCGTGGCTGCGGTAATTCTTTTTCTTTTCCTCTTCCGGCTGTCATTTGGCCGTGCGTCCGCTGCGTAGATCGTTATGCCAGAGCGGCGGCGCTGTTTCGCAATATCGCGTCTCTGCGATTGCACGTGCTCTCGTGCGTGGTGTGCTCGCGCTGACCAATTTCGTGGTCTTCGACGCGCCGCCTCTTTGCGGCGCCTACATCCGCAACGTAGCTCGCGGGAGACGAATATTTCCATCTGTCGGGAAAGCCCCCGTATACGGTAGTGCGGCTTCGGGACCGGTCTTTCGTTGCGTTCATTCGTCCGGCCTCAGCACGCGTTCCGCTTCCGGTGCCTGCGCGTCACTCCTTTCGCTAACGGTTATGGCTTCTCCGCGTGGCGAGTCGTTTCGCCGCAGTTTGCAAGTACACCCGCCGTTCAAGCTCGTTCGGTGTATATATAGAAGTGGCCGCGATGGAGTGGCGCATGCAATGCGTTGTTGCATTCATGGAGCTGACCCTTCTCGTATAGCTGTAGATACGGGTCGCACTTCTCTGTGCGTGCATCTGTCATCGCCAACTCTTCCCTCGACGAGCATCATACATCGCTTTCCTTCTGGCGAGATCGCCGCGTATGCGTCTCACACTGTGCACCTGCCCGATTTAGAGCTTGCATTTCGCCGAAGCTTGTGAGGTGTGTTGTGCGTCAGCACATAAAGTTGTGTGACACTAGACCGGCCGTTGTGGTGCATAATACATTGCGCGAGGTTGCAGCGTTGCGTATAGGATGAAATAAACGCAACTGCGCACGCGTCGTCATTAGTTGTACAGCATTTAATTAACTCCTTCACTAAATCTTCGCTTCACGTCTAGATTCCAACACGAGCGTTGGATTTGCCTAACTTTGGTTTCTCACTCTGTTGTGTTTAGCGCATCGCGAGAGCGTAACCTGTCAGTACATGTACAGTCAGTCGTGGTGCGGACAAAGTTGTCCATTTCGTGCATGGCTGCTCATCGTCGTGCTTCCGGCTCGCTGCTGGGACGAGACTGATGGAATCGGACGAGACGAGGCGTGTGGCTGCTGCCTGCCATCATTTATTTCTCTCTCTCTCTCTCTCTCTCTCTCTGCTGAAGAGACCTCGCAGTCGAGATCTAATTGGACAGATCGCGCGTGTATGTGCGCGCCGTCTCTGCAGACGACGACCACCCGCGGTCCCCGTGTATAATTACTATCGACTGCGGTCACGCCGCGTTATATTCACGCCTTAATTTCGTTAGGGCAACCCTAACTCAGTGGTTGGCTCAGTGGCTTGTAGCGTTGCGGTGCAGCTGAGTCACCAGGTCGACGGTTCGATTCCCGCGGTCGTGGCGGCTGCGTTCCGATGGTGGTGGAACGCAAGAAATGCTCGCGTGTATACCGTGCTTCGGGTGTATGTACGTTGAAGAACGCCGACGAGGATCGAAATGAATCCTGAGCACTCCGATAGACCTGGGTTCCTCGTAGCCCGTATCACTGTGGTCACACGGTGGTCTGTTCCCTACCACCGTTTGTTGCACTTCGCTCCTCGTAGGGGCATGACGTGTGTCGATTGAGCTCCAGAACGACACTTTGCATTGTGGTGAACGCGGTTTAAATCGTGGATCCGGGATCTCGGGGAAGTGCGGCGTAATTTATCTCGAATTTACCGCTAAATCGCGGTAAATGCGACAAGGCGGGTCGACGACGGCATGGCGAGAGTCGGATAATGAACGAAGCTGGAATGACGACGATGGAACGAGCACGATGGTAAGCACGAACGTAGTAAGCACATACCAAGGTATATAATAGAGAACTTTGGTCACCGGGTCGACGTAAGAGGCTAGATGGATAGATATAGATGAGCTCAAAACGCCAGAAGGAGGCAAATAATTCTAATCGCATTAAAATAAATGTCGATCAAGTGGTAGCACTCGGTTTGGATTACGTTCGTCTGTATAAGCACACGACCATGTTACGATGTTATTAATTCAATAATTTTATTAGCCACAGCCGCCATATCGCGCATTTTCAGGCGTAAGCCATTTCGTTGTTTGTTAACTCGCGTTGCGAATGAGCCGTGTGCTGTGTTCGTGGTATTCTCCTGGAGGCTGGCAGCGACGAGTGCGCGCGCATTCTTATCTTGCGTGATAAGCACTTCGTCCAAAATTATCTGCTCCAAATTATGCCGTCTATAGTTCTAGTTTGTTCCCCCACATTTCTCCAGCCTGCAAGCGCGACAATAAAGAGCTTTAGATTAGTGGGCCCAGGCCGCACACTCAAGCGTTGGTGGACGCGAACTTCAATGTGTGTCCTTCATGTTCTTTCGTGCTCGCTGTGTGTTTTTTTACGCGCCCCGATCGTGTGCGTCCCCAAACGCTTGGGCGCCCCATAAACTAAAATTCTCTAATCACTATAGCGCGAAGTCCCAAATCAAAATTCTTCTCCCGAAAGTGACTAGAGTTTGTATTTCTCTTTGAAACGCAACCAGTTTCATTCAAATCGCTTGAGCGGTCGTTGAACAACCGCATTTTCGCGTTTCACGCGTATTTGGATAGGGAAATCCCGACTACATGTCCGACCCCGAGCTAAAGCTTCGTACTAAGGAGCCCACATCGGGCAGCAGAATAGACGTATCCCATCGTCTGCAAACACCAGTGGCCTCCCGATTTCACGTCATTTGTCTGGCACTCCCCGTTATCTCGCGTGCCCTCTCCTCCCGACGCCTGCGCTTCTTCCCGGGAAATCTCTGGAGAGACGGGAGACCCGGGTCGCCCGCGTCTTATGCATCGCCCGGCCTGTCAGCGGCACTCCGACGGATAATCCCCTAGGCAAACGGCGCGAGTGCCCGGCCGAGAAGCGCTGTATATACGGGCCGCACGTTCAGCCGCAGCCCTCTCCTCCTGCACGTTCTCCCTCTCCTCTCGCTCTCGCGCTGCGAGGTCCTCTTGTTTTTGTTGCTCGGGAGACAGGAGAGAACAATCCGGGGGGGGACGCTGAACCTACCGTCCGCCCGTCATCCCAACCGACCTTCTTTGTATTCCTTTCCGCGTTCGGTCATCGCACCGGAGCGTCGCGCAAGTTCCACAAGTGCGTTGCGCCACGACCACGCCACGACTCGCCGCATGGCCGCCTCTGTGTGGCAGCAGCAATGCAACCTCGTCGAACGCCATCGGCGACCGTCTCTCGCGGCAACCGCATACGTGTAGCAGCGCGTGGCCCCCATGCGTGGTGGTGCAGGAGGGAACGAATCCGAGCGCGCGCCATCTTGTTGCGGCGCGACACTTTTACGGGAGAGTTTCACCGTAGAGTTTCCCACAATTACTGGGAGGAGCTCTGATGCTGCGATCGTCCAGCCGCCGTGGGAGTCATGGATTTGGCTGTTCTTCGTGCACGGGGCTTCAGACGCTCTTGCGGATTCGTTTATTACGGGTTATCCGTCCCTCAGTTGGCCTAAATTTCATAGCAATTTATACTTTCCTTCTTTAAATGCAGAAGGTAGTGAGTCTCTGCCAGCACGCATAATCACTGCTAATTGCAGTGGTTGCGCTTGCGCGTGCGTCCATGGCGTAATGATTTCAATATCGAGCTTCCGTGCTAGACGTCCTGTGTTGGAATCTCGCAGTCGGCCAATTTTATTAGTGCTCATTTCATTATTTATAACGCAGTGCTTTCTTGAAAATGATCAATTCGCAAGGCCACGAAGCCATTGAAAGCCATAACGACTAAGTTTAGGCAAATTCAAGTACTACCCACCATTCCCACGCTGGCTGAGCATTACCCATCATTCCCACACTCTACTTCCCGTCGTTCTGCATCATGCATCCTTCCCACGTGCTACAGTTCCCTAGTGTAACTGTATGAAACGCTATGCATGTAGTTTCGCCTTTCCATGCATAAGGAGATGGCCAGATGTACGAGGTCTGTCCCAAAAGTTCATGCAGTGAGTGACCAAAAAAAACAAAAAAGGAAAATGTGTAGCGGCGCCGCGCACGCGCTCTCTCCGCTCGAAAGGACCCGATCGACCTCTATACTCACGGACAACATTCTGTGTCTATGAAGGGAAATCTATGGGGACGCATGGCTGCTGCGCATGTTATCGCGTCAAGTAGTTCGGCAGCATTCACAGTGCTTTTGGTTGCTCGGAACGGATGTTGAATCGACGGTCTCACGTCTGACGGTTTCGCGTTTTCCCAGACGCGGAAGGGAAAAGACGCAAAATAAGTAAACATTTGCATTCAGTGGTCTGTTTTATCTTACTTAGCTGTTGCTAATGGGGTGCTTATGTGGTTGAAAACACGGGACTCTTTTCAGAAGCCCTCTCACTTGTGCGCGCTTTGCCTCCGCAGCTTTCCCTTCGTTGCCACAGAAAGCAGAAAGTTGTCCGCGAGTGGTGTGAGCCGGATTGCTCCGCGACCAAGGCGGAATTTTATGCGTTTGCTTTTTGTGCAGCCCATATTTAGTCTTTGTCGAAATGAAGATCGACGACTAGATGGAAGAAATGATGAATGGGGGTGCTTTAGAATATAGCGTTTGCAACGAAACGTAAACTGGAGCATTACGCACGTACAGAAGCAGCGCTGTGCTCACTGTGCATGCTCCCTACGTTACCGGGTTTCTGCGGCTTACGTTCGCTGTGTTAACGTTGGCGAGTATAATGCACGTAATATTTACGTACGCTACGAAATAACGCTGTCGAACATGGCGGCCACCCATGACTCCTGCTCCAGCGTGAATTCGCAAGATGGCTAAGCTCTCGCTAACGTTGATCGCCGGTAAGTATTAAATGAGTTTTTGCTTCTTCTAAACTCACCTGTAACATTAGTTACTGAGGCATAGTGTATCTAATTTCTGAGATCGTTCACCGATTTTGGCGTCAGTAGGCCTAACAGGACACGTCGGCATAGGAACGACGGAACTGTTGGTAAAGGATTGTCTTGGCTTGAATATGTTTGGCAGGAGGCACCAAGTGGCGCCCTGTCTTTTAACGTCTTCCGTTCGTTTGCGTTCCCGTAACGTTGAACCAAAGGTCTTGAAAAGACGCCCACCGTAACGTCCCGTAGAAATGCTCGCGTTTAACGCACGTAAGGCGATAAACGCTATTCTAAAACTCTCTAATGTCAAATTTCTTGGGACATTTGGTTACAGTTGTGAAGAAATTAATGGAATATTGCAAAAGGAGATATAGAAAAAATGCCATAGAGGGAATGACGACGTTCATGAGGTTCCAGCATTTTCAGGTAGGCCGTGAAGACCCCAGGGACGAAGCAACAGCAGGACGTACCTCCACTTCGTGCGAAAATGAAAACGTCTATCATGGGCATTCCCGTGGGCTCAGTAACTGCCGAAAGCTGAAGCTCTTGGTTTTGGGAAAGTCGTCCGTTTGCCGGATACTGACTAAAAATTTGGAGATGGAGAAGGTTTGTGCCAAGATGGTTCCGACTCCTGATGAAAAGTTGCGAGAAAAAAGAAAAGGTTGCATTGATAGGAAACCTTCATACGACAGCGATGAGTTCTTGCAAAGGGTCGTCAGCGAGGACGAAATTTGTATTTAGGAATACGACGGCGAGCTGAAGTCGCAGAGCAAGGAGTGGAACAAGAAAGATGAGGCATGGCCAAGAAAAAGCTCGGAAGAACAAAGCAAAAATCAATCATGTTGATCGCGTCTTCTGACTGCTTTGTAATTGTACACACCGCGAATTTGTACCTGAAGGTCAAACTGTCAATGGAGCTTTATACGTGGGCGTCCTGAAATGTCCGAGAGATCGTGTGTGACGTACGTGTGCGACCAAATTGGTCGAAAGACCTGCGCTGGACTCTGCGCCGCAGTATAGCCCTTGCACACTCTGCATTCATAGTGTGTGGGTTTTTGGTATACGCTATTCCACCAGTGTGCTGGAAAACCTTTGTTATACTTGCCGGATTTAGCTCCTTACAGCGTTTCTTTCTTTCTTTCTTTCTTTCTTTCTTTCTTTCTTTCTTTCTTTCTTTCTTTCTTTCTTTCTTTCTTTCTTTCTTTCTTTCTTTCTTTCTTTCTTTCTTTCTTTCTTTGAGAAGCAGTGCTCTCGGGGAGGCATTTTTGGGATGCGGCAATAATTCAAAAAGAAGCTGCATCGCTGCTGAGGCACATAACAGAAGACTTCCGTGGGTGCTGACAGCAATAAAAGAAGAGGGGGAACTAGTGCATTTTGCCTAACACGAAAATATTTTGAAGACGACCGCGTTGATGCATCCAAAAGCTTTTGAAAGGGCTATTTTTAAGCGTAATGCGCCATCTATTGGGACAGACCTGGCGCAGCGATTGCAGGAGACATAACACCCGAATAACAAGCAGTTTCCGCGCGTGCACGTAGTATCATTCATAAGCGCATGCCTAAGCAAAACTCAGTGCTCGCTTTTGGGTGTGAATGTGTGTGCCCGTTCGCATTGTGTGTATTCAGCGTCAGCGCAGCGCGCTTGCCTGCATCCGACGTGATTCAAATCTGTATAGTTCGACGCGTTGCCTCGGATACACTGTGTGCTACAGATATAGGCTCGGCCACATGTACAGGTCGGTCGCGTTCCTCCCCCCGTGCGTTGCGCAGTCGGCCGCGAACACCTGCCGGCGATAGAGTCACGTGCAAACAGAAGCCCGTCTAGACGGAGGGGTCGGGGGAAGCGGTGGTGTCGGTGTGACGGAAGTGGAACCACCACCGCGCCGGGTCGACGCTGGCGCGCGACAGGGAGGAAATAATGCATGGGCGCCGGGATGGCTGGACGTCCGTCGCCGCAGCGCTTGTCTGCCGTCAGGCGGAATTGATCGAGAGGGAAGTGTCCGGTGCGGCCGCTGAAAGTTCGCTGACCGCGCCGCGCCTCTGTGAGTTATATGCCAACGAGTTAGTTTCACAGTTGTGCGCGCAAAAGAGGGTGAAATAGCATTTCACTGAGCAGTAATGTATATGTACAGATATGGTGGCTGGCCGCTTTAACGGGCTTGTTGCTGCGGGACGACGAAAAAAGAAACAACAAAAATTACAAGCGTCGGTCGTTTCACGAGGCACGTCTTTCCTGATGGCGAAGCCAGTATGGCATAGTAATCGCGCAGTCACTTGCTAGAGCATCGAGAGCATACCGAGACGCTGCAAGCATGCCTCCTTTCTTTTTTTTTTTTTGCGGGTGTCGTGTTTGTTTATGTGGCCTAATGCGCTCTGTGCATTCCGAGCCACCCTCATCCGCTTATTTCAACCCGGCTAGGTTGTGCGCTGGTCCTTCCGAGGCTGGCACAACATTTCTCGCGCGCGTTGGCACCGTCTCTCAAGGAACTACTATTCGTGCCGTTTCTTAACAGCGCCGCAATTTCACATATATATGCGTGTACCGCCCGTATGGAACGAGCGCGCCGGCCTTCGCGCGCTCGAGTGTTCAGCGTATAGCCACGCGGCTGTGTCTGTGAAGGCTGCGTTTTTTGACTGCGGCTTCCGAGGCAAGTGTGGTTACGCTTGCCAGACCGGGACGAGCGACGCGACGATAAACTGAGCCATTGTCGGAGGTCTGCCGACGCGTTAATCCCATTGTTTCGCTCGGCGCGCTGTTGCCGCCCCGAGTCCCCCGTTGTTTGCGCGCGCGAGCGAGTGCCTCGCAGAAGAGCCTCGGCGGTTGTTCTGCGGCACCGCCGGCGGGCTCGCTCGAGGCCGTCACGCCGTGAAATTGCCGCACGCGCCGGCGCTGCCGCTGAAGGCAGCGGCGTGCGCGGCGGGTGGCGCGTGGTGGCGCGCGTGCTTACGCGTCTGGAACTATGTTGACAATGGGGCGGCGACAAGGGGCCCTCACCGCAGCGAGCCGAGGAGGGAGAAATCTAATTTTGCGTCAGCAGCAACTGAAAACAGCGTGTTCTGTCATTTCGTTTTGCAAGGCTGGGATCGCTATACTGGCGCGTAACCTTTTGACGGCAAAGCGAGTCACCTGGGTGCCTGAAATTTCACACGAAACGGCAGGAGTGCCGCATTTATTTATTTTTTTTCCCCACAGCGACAACGCAGTGCGTATAGTTGTGTAGTGTACACCGGTGGAGCACGAAAGTTGCACAAAAGTACACGACAGCCTCTTTTCGTATCTAGAAGCAAGCGTCAGCGTGCTCGTCCTTCAATCGTGGTACGAGATTCGAGTGACGTTTTGAATGAAGGTATCAATAATTTTTGTTCAGAACGGGTGGCTCTGAGGCCTACGCTACGGTGCGGGGCCGGGGGTGAACCTCGCTGCCGAAGACGACGCCCCTGGCCGGCCGCGCCAGTGTACAGGGCAAAGTCCCATAGGGATTGTACAGGGCAGCACTGGCCACCGCCGCGGGCGGATAGATCCACTCCTCCAAAGTTCTTGCGGGGCCACGATTTGCATAAGGTTCGATATCGGTGAGCCGGTGAGGTTGGTACGTCAAACTTTTTCAACCTCTAGCTCCTTAAAGGTGTGACGTTTAGAGAGAGAGCGTGAGGCTGAGAGCGAGAAAGAGATGTTGAGGACGGGTTGATAAGGTTTGACAAGTGCCAAGGGGTCCGCACGTTTAGGTGGTGCGGGCTACTACTCCTCGCTAAACAAAAAAGCGCGAAACAGGGAAGACATGCGCCCATGGGAAGCAAAACTCGTTAGCATGGCATACGGGAAAATCTCCGCTAAAGTGAATAGAAGGCACATAATATGTATAGTACAAGAACATGCAGGGACACGCAGAGCTCCATACCGCGTTCAACACAAATGTGACGGACTGCAGTCACCGCGTATCGAGACCGCTGTGCACGCAACCGGTTATTTCGTATGTGCGTGGACGACTCGCGATCAGAGACATGGGATAGCTAAAATCTTCCCGACGTTGCCTACATGCATAATACAAAAAAGCATCGAGACAGGAAGAAGGCAAGACAGTGTAGGGAAATGCTGCCAGTGATGGGGGATGGGAAGGACTGTGGCTCGTCGCGGTCGTTACAGGGCTTCGACGCCTGAAATGCACCATTCCGCTACTAAAACGACTATAGTTATGCCGAACCATATATAACTATGATGCATAAATTTATGCTTATGCATTTCTGTGTTTATAGTTGCTACAGCCAAACAAGCAAGTAGTTTTGTAGCTATTCCCAGAGCTCATATTCCCTTATTCAATCAATCCTTGCTACAGGAGCTTGTTTCAGTTGTAGAGGCTCGAATCCCGCGGCGTCAGACAAAGCCCGTTTTAGCTGCAGACCCAGTGCGAAGTCCCGTAACGAAAGAGAAGCTTTTGGCGGCTTAGGATAACTGATCTCGCCGATGTGGAGACGCTGCACACTTTCGGTATCTTTCCGCGGCCGTTCCTTGTTTGCGAGTTGGAATGAAGCGCGCCGATAGATCCCGTTCAGTGCTCATCCCTGCGTGCTGGCAAGCTTCCAGAAGCGGCCAAGGGAAACAAGCTTGTGCACGATTCACGGGGGTAGCGCAGCTTTAGACAGCGCCTAAACACAGGAACGCGTGTTGTGTCTACGGCGTGTCTGGCGCTTTCGAATGATCCTGTAACAGGAAAGGTACGGGTGCACATCTGCGGGTATAGCGAAGCTTTGGATGGAAAGCGGCTTTGAACATTCTGCTGTCAGCGACGTCAGCAAGAGGGTTTCGATTGAAGCGTCACTGTACGAGAGGGTTTACAAACAACGCCGGAAAATTATCTCCTATATTAATAAATTGCAATTTGTTCTATGATTACTTGTGAGAGGGTCTTTTTTTCCCTCCTTACTTACAATAATATAAGCGTAGCGCTCCTATGATAAGCACGACTGGCCTAATCTTTTTTGGCGCGAAATGTTAGTGTTCCTTCTGTTGCCCTCTTTAGTCCATGGCACATATTCGCGTATTTCATAGAGCTCCTGACGTGTGCAAAGACGCGAGAACTCTATGTTTTCTTGCCCTTTTTAACAGGATTCTATATGCACTTGGATTTGATTTATTTCGCAAGTTTTGGCAATTTCTGTTAGTCGAACGGGACCAAGTTGCAACGCACTGTGCTCCCGGACGCTTTTGCGCCTGGGGGAGCGTGTTCTGTTCGGAAAGTTCGGAAATACAAATTAGGATCAAAATTAACCCGTATGTACGCGATCCCAATACTGCAGGCATATGACTACAACAATAAAGAACAGATTTCTCGATTTTAACCTTATACAATGCCCATACACAGTTCCACATCAACGAGCATTAGAACAACTTGTTCACCTTTATTTCTCGCCATGAAGCGTACACATTTGTGGAAGATAAAGAGAAGGCTTTACAAGCTAGATTTTACGTATTGTAATAATTATATAATTACTAATAGGTTATCTATACTAGCCACAACAAATGCAGAAAACGCCCATGTACCCTGCAGGTGGTGTGTGAATTTAGCGAGCCCCAGGAGGTGAAAATTAATACGGAAGCTCCCAGTGCGGCGTGCCTCATAATGAGGCCGTAGTTTTGGCACATTAGAGCACCAAAATTTTAAACTTCGCTCCAGCATATCAAAAAACACGTCTACGGGTCCTGTGTGAAGTTTCTCGCGTTTAAGGACCAGCCGAACTTGTTTGGCCACGGGTGGACGCGGACCGCGTGTGCCGTCGTGGTCTCTTTCCTTCATGTGTGTGTTCTATAGTGTGCGTTCTTTTAACGGCAATTGCGTGCCACTTAACCACCTTTTGAAATAATAAAATCAGGATGTTAAAATTGATACGTCGGGTATTTGTGGGGTTAGTTAACGGGGGATTTCGGCTTGCGAATCGTGACATAAATAGCAACCGATTTCATGTCTTAGTAGGCGGGGTACTGTTCGTGTGGTCGATTTAGATCCGCGATTCGCTCCCGGTTATACGTAATATAAGCATTCGTTCAAACAAACGAGCTTGCGTGTGCGTTTGTGTGAGGGTGTAGCAAACCTACACGGAGGTTGGCGAAATTTCTAGCGGCGCAGCGCGTGCTTTCTGTGGGAGCTCGAACGCTGCACGAGACGTTATTGCCTCGTAAGCTTTCTCCCATGTAAGTCAGTTTCGGTAGCGATTATTTTCTGGGTACGCCTTGTATGTGGCTAGTATTATTCCCATAGATAACGTGGAATTTCTCTCCCCTTCCGCTCTCTTTGGCTTTTCATCTCTCTCCCCTCTCCCCCCTTCCGTGCAGGGTAGCCAACCGGTACTACCTCTTCTTAACATCCCTGACTTTCTATGCAATGTTTCTCTCGCTGCCTCTGCTTTTATTTACGAGTTCGTGTACCGCACGCAGCTCACCTTCGTGGTCATGGCACCGCTCTCAAAAAACTCTTCCTCCGCGTCATCAGCAAGCAAGCAAGCAAGCAAGCAAGCAAGCAAGCAAGCAAGCAAGCAAGCAAGCAAGCAAGCAAGCAAGCAAGCAAGCAAGCAAGCAAGCAAGCAACAAAAACAACAACCGCACAGAAGGCAACTCTAATGGCACGTACGTGTGTGACGTCTGCCGAGAATTCTGGCGTGCTGTGTCGGCGTCCTTTCGCTGGGCGTGGAATGTTCCTCTTCCGATAAACGCGACCATCCTTCTCCGTAAGGACAAATGAAACGTCGCGGTGGACACGCTTTCCTACTTACAACATAGTGATTGCTTGGTGCCTCTGTGCCGCGTTAGTAGTGTTTGACCACACGTTGCTCGGGCTTGGTGGCGCTTATCGTGGCGGATGGCCACCCGTGCTCGCATTACGCTGGTCTTCCCCGCACAGATCGAAGTGGTGTGTGTGTGTGTGCGTGCCGTATGTTGTGGCAGTTCGGTTCTGGTGGGTCATTATAGTGTCGCTATACAAACGCAGTGCTTTGTTTGCGTTGTTGGCCTTCGGTGTTGGCGGATCCCCAATATTTGTCGTTTGTTTGACTCGGACGATGGTTTTATGTCATTGTATATAGGTGCGTTCTCTTGACCGCATATGAGACTCGGTTCGCAGCATGTGAGGTGTTTAACCGCTACTTGGAGTTCATGCCGCAGCGCTTGCAACGAGTATTCTGCCAGCTATGGGGCTTCGCAGTTATCCGTCCCAACTCACTCGCCCGCTTCGCTTCGTCCCTACCCCCAATTTCTTTAACTATAATTTTTGTGCGAAACCATCTTTTGTTTGGGGCACTAATAGTGGCATCGCCCGACATTCAGTATCCGTTTTCTAAATGAATATGTCTTATTTCTCTAATTTGCTTCAGCGTTCAGCATCCAGGCTAGAGATTGCGATTGAATGGGACTCTGAATACTAAGTATTGGCTCAGCAGTGCCATTTTTTTAATTCATTCCGGTGGAGCAACTTCACTATCGTTAAAAAAGAAAAAGAAAATGAACGCCAAACCTCTATATCTTTAATTTCGCTCCGAAGGCGCAGCGTCGTCAGAAGGCACAGTATGACGTCAGATATTTCAACTTTATTATTTTGTTTTAAATATCTGAGATGTGTTGGAAAATTAAATTGACGGGACTTGCGCGAGTAATTTGGTTCTTTTAGGATGAAATGCACTCCGTCTTTGCTGAGCAACAATTAACCGCATCTCCGGTTAGACGCAGTCAAAAATCCACATGAAGCCGAGGCGAGATAGCGCACCAGCATAAGGCCGAAGTCGCCACTCGTCCTTTGCTTTTGCTTCTTTTATGGCTTGCTGATCCTCCGCTAACGTTAAGCCTAGTCATTTCGCCATTCGAGTAGTTACAATAATAGTTCGCTATCTATAAACTGCTGCATACTGAGAATCGCAATGGAAGATTGGGTCTTACAGATACAATGGACACGTAACATGATAAATGAACTTGCTCTTACAAAATGATTAAAAAAAAGAAAGAACTATAAAGAAAAAAAAATCAATTTGCAGATGTGTGACAATCTAAGCAACTTATACATCAAAGACAGCGACTCTGTATAAACGAGTTCTCGTACACCGTAAGTGCTTGGAGGCTATTCTCTGGCTGTCCTGAGTGATGATTCTTTACCGACGCTCTATAGTCGACCGCTTCGGGGCTGCCACGCAGACTGCATTCCTGGCTTGTGTTCGATTGACCGAAACTGACCTCTGATACTGACACTTTGACTGCGACCAAGCTGTCCGCCGCAAACATAATACTCCCAGCTGACCAACGTGGAGCCCGTATAATGGGACATGAGAAACAAGAATGTCAAATTGCTGACTAAAAAAGAAGTTAGGTATACGGAGGGCAAACCTTTTTTTTGTTTACTAATCCTTGATAATTACGTTTCAGAGCGAACATTCGGGACTCATGCGCAGATTGTGTTGCAGGCGTGACGCCGTCGCACGTCGGATGGCTGCGAAACTTCCCGTCAACTGCTTCGCTGTAAAAAACCAGCAACACGTTTCTTTCTCTGACGCGTCTATTTTTTATATGTGCATTCAACACTTCGGCTTTGCCTCAGAACTTCTGCATCATTGCAGAATCGATATATTCAACGTCCACATCGGTTTCCATGCTTCTGCAACCTACTAAAACACCGAGAAACAGACTTGCAACGAAGGTTCTCGTACCCCATAAGAGCATTTCGTAGCCATAAATAATCTCCCATCTCTCTTTATGCGCTTGCCTTGACTGATGTGTGTGCAGTTAACGCTTCCGAAGTTGGTCAGCTGGCGGCCAACGTTTCAGTGAGTGCCGTTAGTCGTAGCCCTCTTCCATTCTGTTTCCTCTCCTTTTCCGTTTACCGTTAGTTTGCTAAAACTGCAGCCGCGTTCCTGGTTTATAGCTGTTTGTACAGGCTCAGCGGGAAAAGAACGGTATACGTATAGTGGCAGTAAGAGGAAAATAAATTAGTTCCTTTGTTATTTTTTTCCTCCATATACATGGCTATATACACATTCGGTTGGTTTCATTTCGTCCTTTGTTCCGGACGCACGCCGGACTGCCTGCCGATCAATGCGCGTTCCACTTCTGACCTTTCAGTGCAAGCCGAGTGCATTGCTGTCCCCCCCCCCCCCCTTTTTTTTTTACGCGCACGAGTGAGCGTATGGCTATATGCACGCCCCCTTGTGTGCAAAGGTGCAACGCTTCGAAGGTTTTCAGCTGTTGCGCGCCGCGCGTGCCCAGCTGTGCAGCAGGACCGTTGTCGGCGGCAGACAGTCGGTATGCGGTTCCGGTCTGGCTGTTAACGAAGGGGCAATGTCTGCTCTCCTCTAATCTTATGCGCTCTTCCTTCGACGTTTTCCATACGAGTATTCCGCAAATACTGGTGCTATCGCGTCGGCGCGGCTATATGGCGGAGCCTCCGAGCTCTCCTCGGCGGGACAAAGCTGCCTTATCTACTGCTTTGACACGTGTGCTCTCTAACTGTGATCAGCAGTGGAAGAGTAAAGAAAGCGTCGCCCTGGAGCCGACGTTCCGACAAAAGGAGCGTCTTTGCCGGGGCTATAGGGTGCCTCGATGCCCTCGCCTTCGCTTAACCCTAGTCGGGGCCGCCTCTGGGCCGATGCTTATCATGTTCGTCGATTGTTGATCAGTAAATGGCCACAGGACTACGCGTGTAGTCTACGCGTAGTCACGCGTTAAGGCGCGTGTAGTTTACAAGGAGCCAACGTTTCGACAAGAGGACTTGTTTTTGTCAAGGCCTGTTCCAGCTTCGTGGTTCCCCGGTTCGCCACTCTGTCGCTCAGTTCGAGCCTCTAATCTCTTAGTGACGCAGCGCTACCGTGGTCGAACGTGTCGCGGCTGCGTACCACGTGTCGAAGTAATCGCCTCACAGAACTTTCTTTCAGCCAGAGCGCCTGAATCGCTCGGCTCGTCACTGGTTATTTTGGGACATATCTACGGAGGAGTTGAACCACTTCAAAAGGGATAAGGTTGAGTGACCGTTGAAAGCGAACCTGTGTTTGTGTATGAATTTTATCTCTATTTATCGAGCTTTCTTATTTTTCGAGAACTGAGTTAGAAGATGGGACTGACTATGATCGTGACGGTCATTGTGGTGAAAAACAACGATAAGCTTGAGGAACGTCTCGTTGTATAGAGGATGACGACCTGTGTATTTGGCAGAGCCGCTGCTGTGTGGTGCCAATCATACAAGAACAGTTAAGCGTACTCAGAATTTTGGCGAGTTGGGACTAGTACGGCTAGCAGATTAGAAAAAAAGGCACGAAGGTCTACTCCGTACTTCTTTGTATATTTCTTCTGATCTGATGGACACACTCGTAGAATCAGAGACAGTTTCGTCGCCTCGAGTAGAGAGCAAGTAAGTGATGGCGCTCGCAATACTGGTTGAATTGTGTGTATATGTGTTCACGCACGCACGCACGCACATGCTACAACGCATTTGTTCTACACAGGACTTTAAGTATTAAAAAGGAAGACGTTGTAGAAGACCACTGTGAGGGAAAAAAGAAAGAAAAATGAGAACCTTAAATATGACCTGGAACAGTGATCGGTAGCTCGACGATGACGGCATGCGACTATGTACGATCGAGTCGTCCGCAAGGGCCACACACAGTAGACCCCAACCATTAGCCCTTCACGCAGCGCTAGACAGCCTTCCCTTGCCATGTCTCGTTGATTTTCTCGGAAGGCAGCGGAACAAAGTGGCAGCGCGCGCCTAATTCTGCCGTCCTATATGGCAACGCGTCCTAAATCGAACTCTACAAATGAGCGTTCGCCGAATTGGCTTTGGAACTTGCTGCTGTGTACGAGCGAGTATCGATCCTCCAGCGCTAAAGAGGACGCTGTCTCGCTGCCTCTCGGGTGTTCGACTCGCGCTCGTCGCTTTTGTCTTTTGTGCCGGGCGCTTGAGAATCGAACGGCGCGCATGTGCCTGACTGTTTGTTCATTCATCTATTTAATCCTGCACCCTCCTCACTCACGTACACACACACACACACACACACACACACACACACACACACACACACACACACACACACACACACACACACACACACACACACACACACACACACACACACACACACACACACACACACACACACGCACATGCGCACACGCGCACATGCACACGCGCACATGCACACGCGCACATGCACACGCACACGCACACGCACGAACAACACGAAGACACACAGCACACGCCCGCTCGCCCCCTCCCTCACTCATCGCCCTGCAGCACGCAAGAGAAGCCTGAGGTAAAAGCAAACAGGATATTTTGATTACCTCGTTCTAAACTTTGTGGGGAGTTCACAGGTGCTTTGTGGGTGTACGCTGCACACCGAAATGAAAGGCAACAGTCGGCCTGCGTTTAAGTAATGATTCCTGCAAACGTATAATTTCGAATGACAATTTATAGTTATTTGTATGAAGAATCCGTCTCATGACACTCTTCTGATTTCAGCGCATGAACAAGGAAAATTACGGGCCTTGAACTCATGATAGAGTGTATAAGCGCGACTGAACGAGGTTGTAGGAAGGAACAGATATAGAGAGACAGCGCTTCTCAGAGAAGCGCTTCGAAAGAGAAGCGCTGTCTCTGTGTATCTGTTTCTTTCTACGTCCTTGTTCGGTCGAGCTTATCATGAATTTTAATCGACTAGCCCGCCAACTTGTTTTAACCTTGAACTCAATTCTGGTCTTTACTTTCAAGTGGCTGCGCACTGTATATATGCGTTGTCCTCTCTTTGCTAAGTTATGTTGCTTTATAAACTGCGGCGTTTTACTCACCTTCTTTAGAACGACAGAATGCCGAATCTCTCTCTCTCTTTTCTTTTGCCATTAACATCTACAATCTGGCCTAATACAGAGACAGCCTTTATTTTCCCTCAAAATTCTAAAGCAAGCAAGAACTAACGTCATAAAATTAGACAATGGTGGTGCCACTGTTGACGTCCTAAACAGCCAATGCCTTTCGTTGCTTCCCTTGTCCAGTGTTTCGTTCTGTTTCAAGTTTCTGGTTTTCGCTTTCAGTACCACTCAAATCGCTTGTTGCGCTTGCTGGCAACGTCACAGATTTGTGGTTGGCGCGCGAAGATTGAAGCTAGGCGTTCAGTCGACGATTTTTCTCGCTTAACAAGTCGCGCGTTTTCCCTGCGCTGCAAATAGGTCCGGCCATCTTGAACTTCCTTCATTAAATCGCCGCAGGGACGCGAACGAGTTATTCCGATGTCGCACTTCTCGCTTTTTCTGCCGACTTTATCGAATCGATCCTCAGTGCACCTACCTCTATAAAGCGTCTTCCATAAGCATGTTGAGGGAGTCATTAACTAGTTGAAACTTCGTGTAGCCTATACACCGGTAGTTCATTTTTTTTAAAATATTGAGCAACTTAGTTCACCGCTGTGAAAACGAGTTAAAACTTCGTGAGGGCATTGATCGCGTTCTACCCGCCGTGGTTGCTTAGTGACTTTGGTGTTGAGCTGCTAAGCACGAGGTCGCGGGATCAAATCCCGGCCACAGCGGCTGTATATGGATAGGGGAAAAATGTAAAAACACCCGTGTACTTAGAGTTAGGTGCACGTTAAAGAACCCCAGGTGGTAAAATTTAGTCCAGAGTCCAACACTACGGTGTGCCTCATAATCAGGTCGTGGTTTCGACACATAAAACCCCGTAATTATTTTTATCGCATTCTGTGTCACTGCCAGCGCTTTGCCACCACGTGTTTAGCAGCCAAAACATTACTTGGCATATGTGGACAAATGCAAGCTAGTGGCCTTTTAGTTCTCTAAAGCAAAAGGGCAAAATGCAGTTCAAGCCACGAAGGCCCTGCTGTTATACTTGCACCGTTGAGGTCTCATACACCTTCTATGATTTTTCGTAAGCCATCCGAAATTGATTTCTTTTTCTATTCTTCGTTTTCCTTTTTTTCTTTTTTCTTTTCTCTTCTCCGCCTCCAGCGTTATTTTAATATTGATGTCATCTCAAACACTTCAGCTGAAGTAGCAAGCCCAGCGTATAGCAGTGCTGACATCTTGAGCTTCAATTAAACTGTTTCTTTCTCTCGGCAAGCTGGCGTACGCCAGCACCGTCGTATGCACCAGACGATTGCGTTTGTTTTCCCTAGGGACTATAAGAGTTGTCTCCATAAATAGGAAACTCCGCAAGCGCTATCCGGATCCTAGCAAACAGTGGTATTTCGGGCCGTAGGAACAATTTACCGCTCTCTCTAGCCTCCGGGGCACACAGCGATATGGCGGCGCCTTCAGTTTTGCATGCGTGCTGAGGAGACTTTCGCGAAGCTTAGTCACGTGGCGGTCGTGCACGCTTTTAGCCCAGGTCGTGCACCGCGGGTAAATCGGAGGGGGTCCACGCCCATTCGCCATTGTGGAGGGCGCGGTAGGAAGTGGGGAAGACAGGAGGGAGGGGAAGGGAAGGGCGAGATAATTATTGAAAACGCCGATGTTTCTGCCGACGAGCAGCGTGCAGCTTTCTGCCTGATACGCCCTGCTTGCGAGAGAGGATTAGGGAGCGCCCTCGTATATGCGCAGCCTATAGCTTAAGCTGGGGAAGCGTCACGGAATAAAGTATAAGCCAAGAGAGAGATTGCGTGGAAAATAAAGGGCCGAAGATTAGGGGAAGTTAATGACAAACGAACGATGATAAGCTGTCTTGAAGAAGTTGTAAGCGGCAGCCTTTGAGGAGCCGCTGTTGTTAAGCGTTCCGATAGTCTTTACTTAAGCAAGAAGACACTGGCAGGAAGGCATGCATGCTCAGTTTTAACTTTTGCTCGTTCAACTTATGTTTCACGGTCTTCTAATTAGAACGTCGTTTGGTAGCTGAAACGCTGCGAAAAGCGCATGCTGCTGTTTAACGAGTTGGGAGAAGAATGGCTGCACTGTCGAAGTTTACTAAGAGCACTCAGTGCATCCAGTATGAATTCTTTGCTTTGTTTTAAGTAAAATTACGCAATGTGCTACGGGAGATAGGCCAAGAATTGTGCAGTATAGGAGGCGACAAGGAAACATACTGAATTTCAAGAAAACAATGAATTACGAAGGGTAAGGGATGAAACACTGAACGTATGCGAAGAGGACGGTACGAAGAATAGAAGGCCAGCAACCGGAAAGATGGAAATATTAAGACGAAAATCAAAAGAAAAAATAGAAGCGAAATATCAGCATGCTGTCGATTGGATGGAATGTGAAGAAGAAACGATTTTCTCCTTGAATGCTGAGCCATGCACATTGTTTCCAGGAGGAGGAGGCAGAGACCCTCTTGATGGCGGAAACAAAAACGAACAAACAAACCAAAACCACTACAAACAAATACACAAATAACGAGGCAAGAGCTCAAACTTTTGACCAGCGGCCGCGCTTTTAAATTATGTATTGATGCTCGGGGTCAAGGGTCTCCTCGTGCGGGTTCCACTCTGAACGGGCCACATAGCGGGTAAGTGGTTTCCCGTTATATTGCTGGTCATCGTTACGCGTACGCACCTCGATCACTTTGTCTCCCCAAGGGGAAAACCCTAAAAACCCTATACACACTCCCTCGGGGTTAGTGAGAAGCCCAATAACGGAGGACCGACTACAGATTCGCGTCGCAGAACAACGACGCACCCCGTAGCTCGCGCTGCTTTGTGCTCGCCGCTTTCAATGGCATCGACTTTCAAATAAACCGGCGTCGCCCCACAGTCCATCATCTGCCTTTTCGCAGCCACGCTATTTCTCTTTCCGTTTTCCTCTTTTCTCTCCCTTTTTTTTGTTTCTGTCAGCACTGTACGCCTTTCATAATCTCAATTATTACATCGCATATTTTTTTTCCCAGCAGTTCTTACTCTTTCTCTACTTACTTTACTCTTTCTTACTATGTTTCGTGGGCTTGTATTTCGGGTTTGTTACACCAGCGGCGGAGGTACCTCGCCACTTCGGAGGGACACGGCGGAGAAGCCCCAAATGGAAGCAACCGCCCGTCGTTTGCGACTGGCAGGTCTAAAGTGCGCCAGGCCGGAAGGACGTCGGGGGCAACTCTCCGCCGTTGCGGAGCTTGCGTGTGCGAGCGCGCGCGCAACAGGGTGGGGGCGGCACCCCCGTCCCTTTCGTCCCCTCATTCTAACTTCGTTCCAAAGCGAAGCTAGCCTAAAAAAAAAGAAAAAGAAAGAAAACAGAAAGAAAGATAGAGAGAAGCCAACCTCGGGGTGCATCCGCTTCCTTCCCGGCGCCGACTCGCTGTCACGAGAGCTGGTGGCCCGTTCGGCGCTATCGTCCCGCTCGCCCCTCTTCGTGTAATGTATAATAAGGCGGGCTGCGTGGCTTCAGAAGAGCTAGCCGCTATTACCGCGGAGGAAGTGACGTGGAGACGGCAGCGTTGAGCGCGTTCCGCTGGCGGTACGAACAACCGTATTAAAAGAGGAACAAGGAAAAGAAGCCCATACTGCCCATAACCTCCGCGTCCAGTGAAGTGGCCCTCTGTGGCCGCAATAGAATCAAAGGCGCTTTTGTGCACAGATTCTAGTGTGACTAATAGTTTACGTTACTGGAGATGAAGGTTGTGCTCAGGTGCATTTTATGTTTATTGAATTTCGATTTAGCAACTGCTAGGAAACTCGGTTATCGTGGCCGATTCTGTGGGAGTCTGGGCTTTACAAAAGTTCAGCGTGGAGAAAGAGGGGGGGGGGGGGAGGGAGAAGGTTGAACATGTTTGACCTTCTAAATATGTATTTATACATACGTAAATAGGTATTTAGGGAGCTAGCTGGTAGATGTCTAGTGTTATGGCCCAACCCACTACTGGGGATAGGCCATGAATCGGACAGTAGTACGCCGGAGA
The DNA here is from genome assembly GCF_038994185.2 of Dermacentor albipictus. Classification (NCBI taxonomy): domain Eukaryota; kingdom Metazoa; phylum Arthropoda; class Arachnida; order Ixodida; family Ixodidae; genus Dermacentor; species Dermacentor albipictus. The sequence goes on from NC_091821.1 coordinate 412,120,072, forward strand.
AGAAAAAGAAAGCTATAACTAATTACGTAAATAAAGAGAGAAGTAAATTGATAATCGTATATATTGATGAATGATCATGTTAAAAGGAGTTCAGTGTTTTTTTTTAATTTCTTAATATTAATCTCTCGTGTTCCGCAAACCTTTAATACTTTCGTTTTCTTCAATGACATAAGCCATTAGCGGCTCTTAGCTGACGGCGTTTGTAATTGCAGGACCAGAGACGTATCTATAAAGACGGGGACACGCACAAAAGAAAAGGGGGTGGGGAGGGTGGGGCAAGGACATCAACAATCAACAAATCAACTATTTCGCCTTCTCAAGCCGTGAAATTGAACGACTACGCAGCGGCCGCTTGGCGTGAGCGAGCAGAGAAAATGCTCGGATTGGACGCCGACAAACTCTGGCTGTTTTTTGCTGCCCCGCCCATCTCGTGCAACGTGTGCCCCTTGCTTGCTTGCTTGATAGGTGCTTGATACTTGCTTGATAGGTGTTTAAGCAGACAGTTCAGCGAACAGCAGTCATCTTAATTCTATAGTTTCGAGTTTGGTGAAGCCGGCTAGGAAGACAGCTTTGCGAGGACATCCAGGTCGATAATGGTGCAGGCTGCTTTTACACAGCCGCGCAGAGGAAAGCGAGGTCGCGGTTTCTTTTGCTCTTTAAGTAAACCGTATACGTGGTCTTTATGTAACTTTCGCACGCGAACGTTAATATTTACTTTTCCCAACTTCTCGTTTTCTTTCTTTTTTTTTTCTCCGTGAGAGATGACCTCAAGTAGAGACGCTTTCCAAATAACTTCTAGCACTTGGGATCGATGCTGTCCTCTTATAGCCGTCTAAGCGCATTGAAGCGCGCCTTTTTATTTCGCTCGCTCGAAAGTCGAAACACAACGACTCTCGCAATTAGGTCTGCTTTTCTTCCAGGCGTATAAAAAGCTTCGCCGTTCTTGTTATTTTTTTCGGATCGCGTAGACGTCTGCGTAGAAACTCTATGAGAGTTCGGATGACGCGGTGTGGATGACGCATCCCTGGAACGCCCCTGTGTGAGCTTCTCCGGTTGCGGCTGCGGCGCTCGTATATCGCGCTGAGCTAACCAGCGACAAGGCAGTAGCGTCGAAACGCAAACGCATCTCGGGTTCCAGCGTATAGCAATACGTCGCTGGAGGCGTTTGCAAGGCAATACCGCAGCGCGTACCTTACTCGATAGCCTGTCACGTTGGTGGTGACGGTAGTCTGAGACGCGTTTCCGTGTGGTACGAGACATCCCGACTGCGTTGTCCAACTCCCGGTGGCGCCCGCTAGGCGGCGCTGGTGTGTATGACGCTATGCGGAGACCGCCGATCACGTGACGGCCGCTTTGTTTGTTGTACGTCCGGGAGTCTGAGCGCAGCCGATTTGCACGCTTGGCGTTTTCAAAATAAACCCGCCGTGGTTGCTCAGTGGCTATGGTGTTGGGCTGCTGAGCACGAGGTCGCGGGATCGAATCCCGGCCACGGCGGCCGCATTTCGATGGGGGCGAAGTGCATAAACACCCGTGTACTTAGATTTAGGTGCACGTTAAAGAACCCCAGGTGGTCGAAATTTCCGGAGTCCTCCACTGCGGCGTGCCTCATAATCAGAAAGTGGCTTTGGCACGTAAAACCCCATAATTGAATTTTTTTTTCAAATAACGTGCGAGAATTATTGCGACCTTGACGCTCGCACTGCCCCGTTGCACTTTCTAGACGTGTGGCACGCAGCGTATTTCTGACCGACATTGATTTCGTGTTGCCTAGCTCCTTCCTTTACATGATGTAAAAAGGAAAAAAAAATATTTATTAAACGCTGCTTCGCAACTTTTTTATTGCGATAGCAATTATACGGACAGTGCAAGCAAATTTTGGCTGCCGTCATCGCTGTGGGGTCTCCGCATATATTACACGCAGGTACATTTGTGCCGTATGCTTATCCGTGCCCTATGTGCGGGTTATATTACTGCACTATTCAATTACTGAAGCTGCTCGGAACAGGTCTTACGTTCTTGACTAAATTGTTTCTCATAATTTCGAGAATGGCAGTCCACGAACAGATCTCGCGAAGCGTAACTTCCACAACGCATGCCTTTTATCATAAATCTTCTCAGACTATTAAATATTAAAAGCGAAAAAACAAACTCAGTGCTCAAACCTGAAAGTGTTGTGCAGTTTCACTGGCGCGACTATATTACGGGCAGCGTAGTGGTGCCTGTGCAGTGTCATTACAGGCTTTATACAAAGCGTGGTAATGCTTTTAAGGGTGCCAGAAATTTTGACGTGCCAGCGTACGTCGCATCCGCTTTAGTCGGACCCGCGTATAGCTACAACCTTGTGCGAAAAGTTCAAGCGCGACGCTAAACTTTGCCATAGCAGTCATGTGCTTAGCCCTTCCGGCGGAACTGCCAATCTTTTTCGAACAACTCGCACAGTTGAAGACGTTTCTTTAACGTTCTTAAATAAATTGCTTAAGCGACGGTTGCGCATAATACAGTGTTACATGCCTCGTTTTGTTTCTCCAGAGAAACTGCATTCTTTTCTTCGTAGTTGATGCGCGCATAAAGCACGTCATTCTGTACAGTTCTCGGTTCGCTTTCTTCTGCGCCGAATAGAAAAATAAAACATTCAGACCATCGGCACGCCACTGTGGTGCGCGGGCGGCGTCCCCTATTATAGCGTGCGCTTCTCTCCTTTCTGTCTTTCTTTTTTATTTCCTCCCTTTCAATTGTCGGCGCCATTCCGCGCGGGCTTAACGGCTTAAACCCCGGCCGCGCGCAGGGGGCAGTCGCCGCTGCTTTTTAATGGCGGCACGCAACCCAGCCGCGATGTTGGCGCCGGGGCGTGGGCCTCGTGGCTTTCGCCCGGCCACCGGCGCGCCGCATTCATTCCCCAAAACCACGGCCCCGCAGATAGTGCATAGGCTGGGCGCCCTGCTTTGAAAGCGAGACGGGGAGGAGGTGACGTCACGGCTTCTGTTTGTTTACCTGGCGGCCCCGTGCTGCTGCTTCCCGCGGAGAAAGGAGCCCAGAAAGGGACCGAGCGCCGCGCCCGTCTCGAATCGATCGGCCCGGGGCCGACCACCGGGTTTCTTTTTCTCTTTCTTTCTTTCTTTCTTTCTTTTGGTATTACTCGTTCTTGCTGTGTTTTCCCATGAGATGATTCCGTTTACGAACACACTGCCTCTCCCCCACCCCCCGGCTTCTCTTGGTCCGACTGCCGGGATTCGCTCCTGATGCTCCTGATTTTCCCCGCTGCGTTTGCGCCAACGTTTTGAGTCGGCGCACGAGACAGCGAGGTGCTAAACGAAAGCACTCTGAAAGGCTCTGCGGCCGCTGCTGCCGCCTGGCGAGATATAGTGGCGCTGACTCGTAATTAATGCGGCAGGGTGACTTATAGACAGGGGCAGAGTGGAAGAGTGAATGAGAAATATACAGCATGTCGCAACTATCACGCGCCAAGATTTAAAGATATACAAATGCCAAGGACCAAGATTTACAGATATGCGAATGCCACGTAGCTATACCGAACCAAAGCAGTGTTGTTTACTGCCGCTTGGAGATACTCAGATTTTTGTTGCATTCCGGCATAATTACAGAATTAGTCTTAATTAATTAATCAACTTCTCAAATGTTGCAATTAGATGAAAAGTGTCTTTGAGAAAATTGCATCGCGACATCAATACGCGCTACAAGTGTTTTTCCGAGTGTGAAAGAAGCCCGCGAATACACGCAAAGTGCCTCGAGCGGCTAGTCGCGCGGCAACTGTGTTGTTGAAGGTGGCACATTCATACTGCAAATAGTAGTAAATGACTGGATAGTATAAACATTGTGCGCAGTGACTCGCTTGAATTAAAGCGTTTGTACGTCTTTTTTAGTGACGTGAGTGCTGATAACCTGTGAACGGCGGAAACGCGGAACGTAAGCTTCTTCCACATGCACAGATGCATTGCGGCAATGCCGCAACCTCTTGCGATTTCGTTTCACAGTTACCTGCTCTGCTCGAGCCACCGTCATACTGGCTTTCTAGAATATGGCGCATAGCGTCATAAAATTGGTGCGTTACACCCGCAGAATCGCCGCGAAGCTGTGTTACGAGCTGCTTAGTGATTAGGAGGGAAGGACCGGCATATATATTTGCCAGAAGACCGATAATGAAACAAGCGCGCCAAATATTAGTCGTTGTATTAACTCGAGGACCGCTAGGCTCGCAGCCTTCACGGGGCGCTTCAATCGACAGTCGTTGTCAGAAGTGGCTGCGTATACGGGCGATGGGTGGGCTCTCATCAAACGGTGCGAGCCTCGCGAGTTGCCTCGCACGCTCTCCGCGGACGAGGAAACATCTGCAGGAGAACGTTTGCCGAAAGTCGTCTTCGTGCCGTGCACCTCCGTCGATCCCCGCAGTTTAATTCTCGGTCCGGGTGCTGCATGCTATAGCGCCGAGACCCCCGCACCGTCTACCACTTGCCTCGCTTCCCCTTTCCCGTGAATGAAGGTATGCGAGCTGCGTATGGCGCTCGTTTAATCCCCGGCGCGTGCCTAAGACGGGCGGTCGGCGCCGCGGTGCACCATAGCGGGCTAGTCATCTATATTGCCTTAGCAGGAGGAGTGGGCCGTTAGGGGGGCTCGGACGGAAACGAGTTCGCTTCTCGTGGTGCACCTCCTTGCATTTGGCGCAGCACCTCGTGAGGACGAGCGCCCATCTAAGTGCGGCTCCGTGCAGGTCCGAGACGGAAATTGGATAAGTGCCCCGCTGATGGAGGCGCGCTACGTGCACGTGCGCTGTTCCCGTGTAGCTAGGTTCCCATCTCCGAGGAGATGGGACGAGCAGAGGGCAGTGCGGGGGAGAGAAGGATCCGGTGGCGGGGACAGGCTTGATTGGGGTCCGTACGCTTGCCGAGATGCTCGCGCTGGGCTTCCCGTTCGTCTCCGAGGTTTATCTGTATTACGTGCGTTTCGCGGTTCTGGGGAAGCTGTTGTGCTAGACGGAGAAAAGCAGAAAGCTGTGGCGCTGCGAAGGAACTCTCTGAAAGCTCGTGATCTTCATCTACTGCAGTGTCGTGGTTGTCAGCCAGCGGGTTATATAATCTTTTTCGGCAATCTGTATTAATTTGATCTGTTGGCTATTGTACGTATGTACAGTGTTCAGCGTTTGAAACGCGATACTAGGACCACATGGTGGCTGGAGCTGTATTGCGCCACCAGATAGCGCTGTGTGATCGGTTGAGGCACCAAATGCAGTCGCAGTGCGCCACGAAGGCTGTCACCTGCATTGTGTAGCACATTTAATCAGCTTTGAGTCCTCAGCTTCCGGTGGCACCAAAAAAGCGCCGGCAGCCACGTGCTGGGAGCATCGCCTTTCAATTGCTGAGCACTGCACATGCTAGGTGCTGACGCACTTGTCGCTTTCGCATTTGATTCAGAGCCTTAGATGGATGGATGGATGCGAAACTTTAATAAGGTCCTGAGGTACGCAACTCAGCGCGCTGCGGGCCGCTCCCACGTTGGGACAGTCACGCCTTGCCCGACCGCCGCATCGTGGGCCCTCTGGAGAGCCCATAATTGCGCCCCGGCATCGGGGCTCTTCATAGCGGAGAGCCACTTGTCCTCGTTGATTTGTTCTGTGCCTCGTAACGAGGGGCAACGCCAGAGCATATGGTCTAGGCTAGCGATGTCATTGCAGTGCCTGCAAGAACTAGTGGCATAGGTGTCGGGATAAATTTTGTGGAATAAAGCCGGGTTGGGATATGAGCCTGTTTGCAATAATCTGAGGGTCAATGCCTGCGCTCTATTTAACTTATTTTGTGGAAGGGAAAAGTCTCTCCTGCCGAGATAAAAGTGCTGCGCAATTTCGTTGTATGTGGTCGGTTGATCCCTGTTCTCCACCACTGCGGGCCGGCGTTGGGATTCTCCATGGTCGCGGAAAGTGAGACCTCGCGCCTTGGAGTGGGCCAGCTCGTTGAGGTTTGTGGGGCCTCCCGTGATGGATCCCATGTGAGCGGGGAACCACGTGAGAGTGTGGGTGGCGATGCTTTTGCCGTCGAGGATGTGACAGGCTTCCTTACACACGGCGCCAACGCTGAAGGCGCGGATGGCTGCCCTGGAGTCGCTAAAGATATTGGCATGTCCGTCGTCCAGGAGGGCCAAGGCAATGGCCACTTGCTCCGCCGCACGCGACGAGAGCCTTAGAGAACATTTTTATAGGAAGGACAATGTTCCCGTTGGTAGGCTGGGCCGATATATAAAAGCTGACAGGATGAGTAAAAGGAATGTATGTGCATTGCACAAGCACTATTCCAAGGCTTAATAAGTACCGTCGTGAAACAAATACGCAACACCAGGATTGCGCGTAACAAGAGATAGTCTGGACTACACAGAACGTCGGTAATGACGGGAGCAGCCGCGGTGGTCGTTTGCTTTCTGGAGTTGAGGAGAGGAGGAAAACTTATACGTGGGATATGTAGCATAAAATACGAACGAAATATCTCAGGAAAAGCAAGGATAAAATGATGTGAAAAGAAAAAGCGTAACGTGGTCGACCTGTGAATTTGGCTTTCCCGCATTAACAATGGGTATGAGGCAAAGCCCTACAATTGCTTTCGATGACATTAAGCGCCGGAACGCGAAATGCATGGTTTTCGATGATTTCGACCTTTTCAACTTTTTTTGCGTTTTCGATTATTTCAACTTATTTTAATTTAACCTTCAGCTGGCTAAAGCAGAACCACTTGAAAGCTTTCCGTACATTTCGTTGCCCTAGCTTGCAGTTCTATGGCTTATTATTTTTTTTTTACTTTTCGGAAGATTCTGAACCGAATTAGCTTGCCGAAGCTCGTACAGTATGACAGTGATGACGCGCGGGCATGGTTTGTTCTAAACTTCCGTTACACGTGCAACATGAGTTGAAAATGACTGTACTGTGGACATCATTACAAGGCTGTGTTATGAGCATCGCTGGTTTGCAGGTAAGCCTGCTGCCTCCGCCATTTCGGTCATTGTGTTTCATAGAGGGAAGCAAATTCTTCTGCAGCTTATGGGGTGTGTGGTGGTCGCTTCTCGTGCAAAATAATACGCGCGTCGATCCGCAATTAGAACGCCTCGATTAGACAGCTCTGGCCTCTCTCGTTTGGTTATCCTTCTGCCCTCCGCCATTGTACGGATGATTGCGCAGGGAAGAGCTTGTTAGGATAGACACACACACTGGATGTTTCTGCAAAAACATTTATCAGTATTAAAAAAATAACCTGTAGCATTCTGTCTTATTCTACTCATTACGCTGTATTGCTCTAACAGGCGTACATTATTTGTACAGGAAATCGGAATGCACGACCTTCGAATTAACAAAAAAAAGTCGCTAATTAGTTTTTTTGACAAATTACCTTACGCTACTTATTGCAATTTACAAACTGTAGCCGGGGAGGTGGATCCGCTTAAAATGAATTCTCAAGATGACACCAGTCTCGAGATATTAATTCCCGGTCTTTGCGAAGACATAGATTGACTGCCAAGTTTCTTTGGGGCTTCAGTGCATAAAATGGCGCTTTCATAATTAACTAAATGGAACAACGACGCATTTTCATCGCTCCCGGTGGCACCAAAAAAGCGCCGGCAGCCACGTGCTCGGAGCATCGCAGATTTGATAGCGCATATCTCAAGAATGCTGTCATCCACAGAATTCTTCTCAAGTGGATATGCCTTGCAGTCTCACCGGCTGTGCTAAAGTAATTAGTTAAAAACTTAATTAGTGAATTTTCGTTGCTTTGTTCATTATGCACTTAGATTTCTCGCGCGTGTAATCTACGCCTCTTCGAGTAGACCAGCTCAGAGGCGAGAATTGTGCTATCCTTACGCAAGCGATTTTTGAAAATTGCTAAATGTCTTTGGAGAAAATCTGGCACAAAAAATTCATGCAGAAACTCCTCTGGGAGCTAAGTATGCGTAAGCACTCTGCCGCTTGCTCATCTCCACATGGCCCAGTGTCATTATCAATGTTATGAAACTTGATCCGACCAGTACAAGCGACAGCGCTGCGGCGACACGACCTGCTGCGGACGGCGGCGCAATGTGAGTTGATGGCGTAAGCTAACTACTGCAGGTGGCGCCGCCAGGTGCGCTGATGACTTTCCAGTCATTGTAAGCCGTTATTGATCTTTAGAGTCTTATCCAACCGCGTCGAACCATTAGGAACCGTAATCAACTGTACTCCTACGGCGGCTGCGTACGGCGCGGTCGTGTGGGCCCTATCTTGAAAGCGATCTGGGATGGGGCAGAGTGCGCCGAGTGCTGATAGCTTCGTGTGCGTCGTCTTTTCGCGGCTTAGTTCGCGTTCAAGTGAGAGGCAGCATGAAGGTCAATTCGCTCGCTGCTGCGGGCCCAATCTATAAAGTGATCGTTTTACGTGATGGATGGGCGGACGAGTTTCCTGGTTGGGTAGGTATAGAAATGGCTACGCACTTAATACTAGAGCAGAAAGCCCAGCAATCTTTCTCCTTTTTCTGTGGCTATCGCCAGTTTCGTCGTTGCCCCCGAATCACAGCAAGGAAGGTGTCAGAGCACGTAAGTCGAGCCTCCTTTCGTGTGGTTCGCTCTTCAACCCGAGACATCCTTCCTCACTCCCGCCCCCGTTCAGATCCTGCTCACTCTGGCTTCCTTATCAAGGGCACGTGGTACTTACTACACGTTCTTTCCACTTGGTCGCTTCGCTCTCCTGTAACCTTTCCCTCTCTCATTTCGCGGCGGGTGGAGACGGCGGTCTCGCCGTGCGCGTCGCTGCCACCGCGCCTGGCGAACGCTCGTTCGTTAATCGCCGACAACGAGGTGCGTGGCCGGCCACCCGTGCGGGCAGCGAGAGGGGTGTGCTCGCCTCCTCCCTCTCCTTGTCGACGTGAGAGAGCCCGCCGTCGTCGGCGTTGTCGTCGCCCCGGCTCGAGCACGAACTCGCTCTTGTCCGGAACGAGGGTCAATCATCTACGCGCCCCGAGAGGACAATGCCTCCGAACCGCCCCCTCCTGCCCATGCAACCCGCTCGGCGGAGGCAGCAGCTCCGTGCTACGGGCGCAATTTCGTTTCTTTTTTGTACGCCTTGCGCAGACGCGTCGTTGTCTAGCACCGAAGAAGGGCTATCCGCCTGTTCATGAACTATGCAGGACAGAGACGCGGAGCTTGCGCTGTAGACTCATGTTTCAGTGTTACCGCTTTTTGAATGTTGAGAAGGAGGGTGGCTGGCGGTCCTCCAGAAATATTAATGCCTTTAGATGGGCTGCCTTCCTCGTGCTTGAATTTATGTTTTCTGTACTCCTGCCCATCTTCCAGCAGCCCACCATAGGCCATATAGACGTTCATTCATTCATTCATTCATTCATTCATTCATTCATTCATTCATTCATTCATTCATTCATTCATTCATTCATTCATTCATTCATTCATTTTTTGTACCTTTTCGAAGCACTATCGCGATTTGTAGTAACGACCGTAGTAATTTTAACGACCGTATTAATTGAGTGACTACTGTTCTGCTGCAAAAGAATGCTCGAATTATGAGCTACGATTCCTTGCCGCGTCGGGTGCGCTCCGATGGACGCAAGAATGCATGAACGCTTGTGTATTGAATTCGCTGCACAAGAAATCAATCGGTAGCTTTCACTGCGGTGGCTTTCGTCGCCATATAAGCCCGACGTCCTACATGCTCCACGCCTCCAACGGCTGCCATAAGCCCGGATAAATTGAGGCAGTTGCAGCTGTCTGGCCATAGCCGCACACGAAAGGGCGAAGTGACTTGCGAGGTCACGCGAACACCCATTATGTGTCGGCAATGGAGGACGCGAATGACGAGCTATTGAAAATACACCGGGCGTGTTCTTTCGCACCGAGACGGAAATTGCGCTTTTTACTTGCATCAGTAGCAGAAGAAAAAGGAAAGTACGTGTGTGCTCGTTCGTACAAATTGTTCGCGCCTTATTTTGAAAGGGCACGTATCGTTCGGTAGCATTACGCAGGAACCCCTCGCCTAAGCCGTATTGGAAATCGCTGCAACTGCTGGGGCGATGTAAGTCATGTTCGTCGGCTTTCCACGTGACTCAATAAGGCCGCCGCTTTGATCGGAGAGGCTTTCATACCGAGAATGGCACTTTTCATTTTTCTTTCTTTCTTTCTTTCTTTCTTTCTTTCTTTCTTTCTTTCTTTCTTTCTTTCTTTCTTTCTTTCTTTCTTTCTTTCTTTCTTTCTTTCTTTCTTTCTTTCTTTCTTTCTTTCTTTCTTTCTTTCTTTCTTGCCTGCTTGCTTGCTTTCTTCCTTGCTTTCTTTGATGTGTGCGTAGTGGAATTGCGCGATCATCTCAGCGAAATTCCGGGGCATGTATTACGCGAGCATACGATTAGCGCTACGGCGACTTGGCTTCAGAGGTTTTCTAAACGGGAAAGCAGAATATCGGAGTGTTACTGTAATCAATCTAATTTGATGCGTGTAACGGACATTGAGTGTCTGGGTCATTGTGAAGCTTTTCTATTTCGCCATTGCAAGTTATCCGAATAAAAGATGCACTTCGGTCAGATGCGGCTTGAGTGCCGTAGCTCCAGCAAGGCGGCATGCATCAGTTTGAGCCGTAAATGTAAAAAAGAAAAAAAAAGAAATAAAAGCAGTCCTAAATGCAAAAACGGTAATGAGGCTGATCGGACACCGAATCTTATTTATGACATATTTATTTGCGTATTTTGCAGCGCCGAAGCCGCTAGAACAGAAAAAAAAAGAAGCAGATCCATGCAACGCGCACGTTAGAATCTATGTTAAGCGAAGCTTTCGCGCAGCGGTCAATGAAATACTGAACAACTGAATGTGATGCGTACATTTCATCCTCTCAGCAAGGTTGACGGTTACCTGGAAAGCTGGCAAGAAAGGCTTCGCTTTAGCCCTGTAATTTCCTCAATACGGTTTCACACCAAGTTGAAATTTGGAGAACTTGTTCAGCTTCGTTTCTGACTGTGAAGAGCACACATCTAAAAAAAAAGAAAACGATTAGGCTTTACTTGTGTTAACTTAGTAAAGTAATTAACTGATCGGTAATTAGCTTGTCCAACTATTCTCAGCTGGAAACTTCACTCCAGCATATAGAAAATATGCAGCAATGCGCACATTGCGTCAAGTTTCCCGTTAGGGCATCAAACTCCGCGGGACATACGTGATACGTTGGCCATTAAAGAGTTAGCGTAGGCTCGGGTTTACGCGTCTCCTATACTGCATGTGATTTCCTACCTAACAGCCTCGCAGAAGTTGGTTACCCGAAGCATCGTTTCCGACTTCGAACTTACGCGAAGCTTCGAACGTCGCAGTCGAACGCGTCACGCAACGCGATGCTTTCGCCGTGAGTGCGTCTTTTCTTATCGCGTCATTGTTTTTCCTCCTTTCCTTCAGACGCGTCAACTCGCCCGGCGCGGCTTCAAGACTGCCTGCCTTGTAACGGCGAGCCGTAGAATCGATTTGCCGTCAGGCCCGTCTCGACCTACCCGTCTTCTCTCTCTCTCTCTCTCTCTCTCTCTATATATATATATATATATATATATATATAGAGAGAGAGAGAGAGAGAGAAAGGCAAAGGAAAGACAGGGAGGTTAACCGGAGATTATCTCCGGCTGGCTACCCTGTACTGGGGGAGGGGCAAAGGGATGCGATAGGTGAGAGAGAGAAGGATTAAAAAAAAACTACACACACACACGCACGTACATATATATTTCTCAACAGGGCACAGTGTAAATTTGGGGGGTCACGTGCAGGCTTTGTGGTAGACTCCTTTTCGGCGGCTTCTCGTGCGTGCTATATGCACGGGGCATGGCCGTCATCCCGACGCGTGGCCCCCGTGCGTTGCGATCGATGGCGTTCCCTGCCGGGGCCTCGTTATGCGCCGACTCTTTTGAGGCTCGCGATAAGCAAGCGAACACGGCCGCCCGTCCGTGCGCGCGACGGCGTTTGGAGCCGTATAGCGTGACGGCTAGTGTATACTGCGATGTACGGACGCTCGTCCAGAGATGGCAGCGATAACTCGCGAAGGAGCCGGGCCGACTGACCTTTCCACCCGGTTGCCTTGTTAAAAGGCGTGCCCTTGTACCTGCGAGCTCGCGGCGCATTGTCCTCTTGTCTCTCTGTCTGGAACAGTGCTGCCAACGTATTTGCGGGCGTGTTGCTCAACTGAGGCCACGAAGACGGTAAACTTTCGCTGACTTTTGCTGCAAGGTCGCTAAAGTTGTCGTTGAAGCTCTCTCTCGTTGACCTCCCTCAGAGGGAGGTCTCACACACACACACACACACACACACACACACACACACACACACACACACACACACACACACACACACACACACACACACACACACACACACACACACACACACACACACACACACACACACACACACACACACACACACACACACACACACACACACACACACACACACACACACACACACACACACACACACACACACACACACACACACACACACACACACACACACACACACACACACACACACACACACACACACACACACACACACACACACACACACACACACACACACACACACACACACACACACACACACACACACACACACACACACACACACACACACACACACACACACACACACACACACACACACACACACACACACACACACACACACACACACACACACACACACACACACACACACACACACACACACACACACACACACACACACACACACACACACACACACACACACACACACACACACACACACACACACACACACACACACACACACACACACACACACACAC